>NW_028300809.1:380667-407446 GCF_049724085.1 Artemia sp. Qi Xiang Cuo
GGGGGGGATCGATTGATTATATATATATTTTTTTTTTTTTTTTATTTTTTTTTTTTTTTTTTTTTCTTTTTATATATTGTAATTAATTTTGGTTTTTTTTTTTTTTTTTTTTTTTTTTATTTTTTCTTTGTAGATTTTTATATATATATATATATATATATATATATATATATATATATATATATATATATATACACACACACACACACACACACACACACACACACACACACACACACACACACACACACACACACACACACACACACACACACACACACACACACACACACACACACACACACACACACATATTATGTATATTATGTATATATATATATGTATATACACACACACACACACACACACACACACACACACACACACACACACACACACACACACACACACACACACACACACACACACACACACACACACACACACACACACACACACACACACACACACACACACACACACACACACACACACACACACACACACACACACACACACACACACACACACACACACACACACACACACACACACACACACACACACACACACACACACACACACACACACACACACACACACACACACACACACACACACACACACACACACACACACACATATATATATATATATATATATATATATATATATATATATATATATATATATATATATATATATATATATAACATACTATCTTTATATTTATCTTTAAATGAGCAATACTTATATATTTATTTATTTATGTATGTATATATTTTTTCTCGAAAACGGCTCCTTTTTTGGAAAATTGGCATCCTAAGATTTTATTGCCTGAAAAAACGATCTAGATGGGTCACAAGTTGGAGAAAATTCGCTAAGAGCCTTAATTTTGGAGAGAAAATGCACACAAGTGACGTCATATGTACATGTATCAGTTTTGTAATGACGTCATGTACGAATATAAAAGGCGGCATTCATGTTATATCTGTAGATGGCATGACATGAAAAATTACATCATAATCTGTTTCAATGACGTCACTTATAGCATAAAAACCAGTGCTGTCTAGAACGATCTATTAGGCTTTATTTGAAAAGCATACAGTTATACAAGTATACAAAAATAACAAGTATGAATATAAACAGCCAGTATTATATATTCAATCATATGGCTCCAAGTTATGAGAACTTTGGCACCGACCCAAATTCGCAGCTTATGAGTGGAGCGACTGATTTTACAAGCCAAGAAGACATACAACTGTACTTCTAAACTTTTTCTGCATTAGAGTGGGTACTAAATGTAAACTTTGTTATTGACCAGGATTCTAAGCTAATAAGAAAAACGACCAATATTACAAACCAAGATGCCAAACTACAGGAATTCGAGAAGGAATACAATCGGTCTCAATGTTCAAATGATCATGTAGACATCAAACAACAAATCCAGACAAATGCAGGGACATCAGGAGCAGGTAGTCTATCTTGTAGGCTATTGTAAGAAAACCACAACAAGAAATATGTAGCAGTATGTGAAGTATGCAAAAAGAAATTTTTATGGAGACGGTCCTTGAATTTTCATATGAGAACCCATACTGGTGAAAAACTGCGTGAATGTGAAGTGTGCAAAAAGAAATTTACTTCAAATTCTAGCTTGACTCAGCATATGAGAACTCACAATGGAAAAAACCCTATGAATGTGAAGCGTGTAAAAATTTTTTTTTATGTGAATTCTTATTTTGCTAAGCATATGAGAAGAAAACACAATGAAGAAAAACCCTACGGATGTGAAGTATGCAAAAAGAAATTTTCAATTAAGTCCAATTTGGGTGCTCATATGAGAACCCACACTGGCGAAAAACCCTAAGGAAGTGAAGAATGCAAAAAGAAATTTTCAATTAAGTCCAATTTGGGTGCTCATATGAGAACCCACACAGTTGAAAAACCAAATGAATGTGAAGAATCCAAAAGTGATACGGGATGTTAGCCGTACTCACTTTCGTGGTGATTTCTGTTTTTCCAAGTATGATTTATTCATGTAAGTTTCTGTTCGTTTCAAGTTTCAATTGAATTATATAAATTTCAATTCAGTTTCACTCGTCTTCGATTTTAATGTAGCTCCACTTTAATTTTTTTTTTCTATAATTACCTATTAAAATCTATGAGCCTTAGAAAATACACCTACTTTCCGAAAAAGGGGAGAAACGCAGCATAAAAAATCAAGCAATCTTGTCCATGAAAATCAAACTCTCAGTATATAAGAGCAACCTGCTATAGCCGTTTAAAGCTCCTGAATACAATCGCGATTGTAGTAGTAGCTGATAGATGGTAAAGGACGACCCTTTGCACGTAATAACCTATGATTAATTATTTTGAAGAAAAAATTGGATCGCGCTAAAAAGCACACTATTGGATTCGTCGTTGCCAAAAACCCATTACAGAAAATTACAGACCCTTGGCTTAAACAACAGGGAAAATAATTTTTTTTTTGGGGGGGGGCACTTGTAACACCCATGTGCCCTTCTTTTTCGTTTTTCATAACCACTGATAGCGGGGCACTGGAACATCATAAACACATCCGATCAAAATTGTTAATATTTGAAAGTAATTGGAAGGTGACTAACCCCCCTCTCACACCCACGATTCCCCAAAACATTTTTGGGGGCTTTGTATTGAATTATATTTTTTCCATACCAGAGTCCTTCGTATCAAAGGAGTTGTCGTGGAAACTTAGAATGGGGCTCATTCGATTGGAAATTGGAATGGCTAGTGCCCTTTTTAATTGTCGAAAGTGATTGGAAGGCAACTAACACTCCTTCCACACCCATCATTTCCCTAAGCACATCCAATTAAAATTTTGAGATGCCATTTTGTTCAACGTAGTTGAAAGTTCTGGAAATTATATTTGTTAGCATATTTTTGAGAAGATGACAGCCGCCCCCGCAGCCCTCAGGGCAAGGGTTTTCAGTTATGCCCTGGCAGCATATAAGGGTTTTCAAGAAAGCGTTGTCATAAAAACTTGAAAAAGGGCTCATTTGATTGGAAATTGAAATGGCTAGTGCCCGTTTTAATAGTCGAAAGTGACTTCCACGCCCACCATATATCCAGACACATCCAATCAAATTCTGAGATAGTCGTTTTGTTCAAAGTAGTTCAAAAGTCCGAAAATTATATCTTTGAGGATAACACTCCTCCCACAGCCCCCAGAGTAAGGATTGTACGTTATGTCCTGGGCGCATATGAGGTTTTATTGAAAGCATTGTTGTAGAAACTTAAAAAGGGGCTCATTCAATTGGAAATTCAAAGGGCTAGTGCCCTTTTTAATAGTCAAAAGTGATTGGAGGGAAATTAACCCCCTCTCATGCTGACCTTTTCCCCAAACAGATTCAATCAAAATTTTGAGATAGCCATTCTGTTTAACGTTGTTGAAAGGTCCAGAAATTATGTCTTTAAGGATGAAAATCCCCCCAAAGCCCTCAGGGCAAGAGTTGTAAGTTATGCCCTGGGGGCATGTAAGGCTTTTATAGCTAGCTTTGTCGTAAAAACTTCAAAAAGGGCTTATTTGATTGAAAATTGAGATGGCTAGTGTCCTTTCCAATAATCAAAAGTGATTGGAGGGCAAATAACTCCCCTCCCACGCCAACCATTTCCCCAAACATATCAAATCAAAATTTTGATATAGCCATTTTCTTCAACGTAGTTGAAAGGTCTTTTTTGAGAGGTCCTTGGGGCATATAAGGTCTTTAGAAAGCATTGTCGTAAATACTTTAAAAAGGGTTCATTTGATTGGAAATTGAGAAACTAGGGCCCATTTTATTGGTCGAAAGTGATCGGAGGGCAAATGCCCCCCCCAAAGCCCATCATTTCCCCACACTTCGAATCAAAATTTTTAGATAACCAATTTGTTCGACATAGTTGAAAGGTCCAGAAATTATGACTTTGAGGATGACAACCAGCACCAGCCCTTAGGGCAAGGGTTGTAAGTTATACCTATTTTAAGTCAAAGTGACCGGAGGGCCGCTCCCCCCCCCCCCCCCCCCACACACAAACACATATCGTATTGTCCCAAATGCATCTAATAGAAAATTTTAGATAGGCATTTATTCAAAATAGTCCAAATATCATGTAACTAGGCTTTTGGGGTTGAAACAAAACCTCCATAGCCTGGGGCAAGGGTTGTAAGTTATAATCCGGGGGCATTTAAGGTGTTTATAGAAGGGATAGTTGTATATACTTTAGAGGAGGTTCATTGGAGGAAAATTGGAAGTTCTAGTTCTCTTTTAAGAGTTAAAAGTGATAGAGGGCAGCTAGCCCCCCCCCCCAACCACCCCTCTTCACCAAACGAATCTGATTAAAACTTTGAGATAACCATTTTGCTCAAAATAGTCCAAAGAATATATAACAATGCCTCTAGGGCCGACACAACACCCCAGTGACCTGGGGAAAGGGTTGTAAGTCAAGCCCTGGGGATATATAAGGTTTTTATGGAATGGGTGGTCGTATAAACTTCCGGTGGTAATCATTGATTTGAAATTGGAATTTATAGTGACCTTTTGAAGAGCCAAAAGTAATGAGAGCAACCAGCCCCCCCACGCTTTTCATTTCCCCGAATATCTCCATTAAAAATTTGGAGATAGCAATTTTGTTCATTGTAGTTAAAAGGTCGGAAATTATGTCTTTGATTAAGACAACCCCGCCCCCACAGCTCTTAGGGCTGCCCTTCTTGTACGTAATATTCTGGGGGCATATTAGGTTTTTATAGAAAAGGCGGTCGTATATACTTCGGAGGGGACTCATTGGAGTGGTAATCATAATTTATAGTGTCCTTTTTAAGAGCCAAAGTATCAGAGTGCAGCTACCCCCGCCACGCATCCTGTTTTCCCGAAATACATCCAATAGAAGTTTTTAGATATTTTTTAGAATTTTAGTCATTTTACTAAAATTAGTCCAAAGATCATATAACAAGGCTTTTGGGCTTGATACAAGCCACTAGAGCCTGGGGGCAAGGTTGTAAGTTATGCCGGGGGCATTTAAGATTCTTATGGAAGGCATGGTTGTTTAACTTTAGAAGAGGCTCATTTGGTTGGAAATTGGACGTTCTAGTTCCTTTTAAGTGTCAAAAGTGTCAAAAGTGATGGAGGGCAATTAGTCCCCCCCCTCCCCGACTAACCCCTCGTTTCACCAAACACATCTGAGTGAAATTAAGAAATGGGAATTTTGTTCAAAATAGTCCAAACAACATATTATAATGCCTCTAAGGTCGACACAGCCCTCCAGCGCCCTAAGGATAGGGTTGTAAGTTCTATCATAAGGGCATATAATGTTTTTAATAGAAGGGGCGGTCGTATAAACTTAAGATTTGATTTGAAATTGGAAGTTTTATTTAAAGATAGCAAGATTTAAGGGTCTTTGATTTTAGATACCCTGCCACCCCCCCCACGGTCATCATTTCCCTTTACATCTCCAATCAATATTTAGAGATAACAATGTAAGTTGTGTCCTGGGCGCAAATAAGGTTCTTAAAGAAAGGATGGTTGTATATGCTTTGGAGGGGACTCATTGGATTGGTAATCAGAAGTTCTAGTGCCCTTTCTAAGAGCCAAAGTGATCAGAGCCCAACTACCCCCAATCAGATGTGACTCATTTGGTTGAAATTGGAAAATTTGGTTGACACTGATTGAAATTGCACGATGGTAATATTACTTAAAATAGTCCGAAGAACACATAACAATGCCACCAGGGTTGGCACAACTCCCCAAAGTCCTGGGGCATGTGCTTTAAGTTATGCCCACGGGGCATACAAGTTTTTTTTATGGAATGGGTGGACGTATTAATTTTAGATGTGTATCATTTGATTTTAAATTGGAAGTTATAGTGCCCATTTTAAGAGTCAAAGTGATTTGAGAGACCCCCCCACACACACAAACACACCCATCATATCCCAAAACTAACATCCAAACACAGTTTTGAGACATCAATTTTTTCAGCATTGTTGAAACGTTCAGTAAATATGCTTTTGGGGATGTCAACCCCCCCCTCCCCACCGAGGCCTCAGGGCAAGGGCTTCAAGTTATGCAGTTTGTTCATTGTTTACAAATAGTACTTGTTATTGAGGAAAGGTATGCACATTTGACTTTTACTTTCCCAAAATACAAAGGGCATTAAGAGATGAGATCAATTGACAAAAAGGTAATATATGCATGTCACTACTAACACTAATACCACTGCTACTTTCACTTATGCTACTACTGCTACTAAACTACTCCAACTACAAAATTCAATTGCAACAACTTGTAAGGCTTAGAGTATTAAGGTGAAAGGGCATTAAAAGGGTGTCAATAGTGCACATCAACAGACCCCCTTGTATACTCGATTAGTTCCTTGCGCCCAAGTTATAGTCGACTGGTTCGGGTCTCCATCCGTCATTTGCCACAGTAAATCCACCTCCCTCCTCCCACCCAATTGCCATCCCACTTCCCTTTCCCAGCACCATCGTGCCTTCCCATCTCCCCCTTTCCTCTTATCAAAAACCTTCCTAATTTGACCCCTTCTTACCCTATCTGCACGAAACCCTGTCTCAAGCCCATTCGTTATATCCCTCGTGCCTACCCTACCAATGTGACTCAGGTTTGAGACTTTTTGCATTTAATAGTTGTCGTGTAATAAATCCTAAATGTTCTTACTTCCCATCAACTGAAAACACGTTGCAACGTCCTCATCATAAGTCACCTATATCCTTGATAGAAAGAAGAATTGGAAAACTAAAAAAAAAACAAGTGTTCGTTTCCTCTTATTAGTGCCTTCAGTGACTTCCTTTCAAAGCCCTTGTCTGTATTGTTTAACGACATACCCAGTCTGGGCAAATTCCAACAATTTAGAAAAAGGGTTTTATAACCCCTTTGAAAAAGAAAAACGGAAAGCGTGGTTTTGAAGGCGTTCGTCCTATTACTCTTACTCCTATTTTCTCGACGCTTTATGAAGGATTCCTTGTAGATTAGCTAAGGGAAAAAATCCTGCCTCTTACTGATCTGGGGCAATTCGGGAACCTAAAATCCAATTCTACTACCCACTACCTCATTTCTCTTATCGACCACATCAAAAAAAATCCTCAAAAAGCCCAATTCCTGGCTAAATTTAATTTCCATTGACCTTCAGAAAGCATTTCACCTTGTTAACCATAATATTTTAGTTGTGAAACTTGTCAGCGACTTTAATATTGATCCGTTACTGGTGAAATTGGTTGCCTCCTTCTTAACGAATAGATCGCACGTTGTCAAATACCAGAACCATTATTCAAATCCTCTCCCTGTCCATGAAGGCATACCCCAAGGTACTCTCCTAGGTCCCCTCCTTTTTCAGTCATGATTAACACCCTCGCGAAGGAATTCTCTTTTCAGGAATTCTCCTTTAAAACATTGCTAAATAACTAACGCGTTAATTAAACATGAAGGGTAGCAGCGGGACACTCCTGTCCTTCATTACAGAAAAAATGAATAAAATATCCCACTTGTTTCTCCCCTTTTTTTATTGGATAATGGTGCTGCCCTGGTTTTTGCACTTATTTGCTTGTTCCCCCCCCCCGCCTCACTCTTTTCTTAATGTCCCTCTTCATTTATATATATATATATATATATATATATATGTATATCTTGTTCTCTTTTTTGTGTTTATTCGCTTATTTTGCCCCCTCCCCTTTTTTGACCAATTTTTATCTTCTTAACTTTTTATTAACTTTATACAGTTAAATTATTGAGACTTTTCTAGTGCCCCTTTAATTTATATATATATATATATATATATATATATATATATATATATATATATATATATATATATATATATATATATATATATATATATATATATATATATATATATATATATATATATATATATATATATATATATATATATATATATATATATATATATATATATATATATATATATATATATATATATATATATATATATATATATATATATATATATATATATATATATATATATATATATATATATATATATATATATATATATATATATATATATATCTCGTTCTTTTTTGCATTCATCCGCTTATTTTGTCCCCCCCCTTTTTTGAAAACCCCTTTTAATTCTGACTTGTATTTTATTAAAGCTTAGTTTGACAATTTTTTCTATTTTTAATTTTTTTTTTGACTTTTTACAGTTAAATTATTGACTCACAAATCATTATTCATTCTGATTTTTCTTTCTTCGTTGTTGTCGGTAGGGTAAGAGGTTCCATTTCCGTACCCTGTATAACAATCTCCATGTTATTTGCTTGGCCTATGTTCCTTCCATGCTATTCTATGTCCCTTCCATTGTTATTCAATGGGACCTCTACACTTGATTAAACACGTTATAAAACTATGTGCTATTTGCTTATGTCCTGTTGGTACCATTCAAAACAAGTGGGGATTCCCCGCCTGTTCCTAGACATTGCAAAAAAGATAACAGTATGAACGGGGGATTCCCCGCACAAATTTGTTTCAACTCCAAGTTTTTTTGTTTGGGGAGATTATGTTCCTTGGCACCTTTTCAGAGCATGTACTTATGGATACTGTTCCAAGCAAGATGGTTAAACATGGTTTTAAAATCGGAAATGTTTGATTAACATTTGCAAAAACGGGGTAATGGGATTTGCGAATTGGAGGAGAGGGGATGATTGTGTACTGTATAATACACAAGTGATGTTTTGGAGAGTATTGTCAATTTAAAACAGTTTAGAAATAAAAAAAATTAACAAGAAATGGCTGAAAAGTGTTTTGGGGGAGATGGGTTGCATGAAGCGTTGAGCTGCACGAGGGTTCCGTTAAAGGGGATACAGTTACATGGGGTTTTAGTTAAATGGGGTCGAGTTGCACGAGGGCTCAGTAGCACGAGGGTTCAGTAGCACAGGGGTTCAGTTGTACGGGGTTTCGGTTATACAGGGGTTCAGTTACATGGAGGGTTCAGTTGCACGGGTTTTTAGTTAAAGGGGGCGGGTGGGGCCTTGGAGTTGCTGTTCACGATGGGTCAGGGTCTCGGGGGCCTAAGTTACAAGTGGATTCAGCTACACAGGGATTAGTTAAATGTAGTTGAGTTACATGATCATATTGGAAAAAATCGGAGTTTATACTTAAACAATTCTATTAAGAGCTATTTTTATGGAAATGCTTTTACAATCAGAAATGTTTGATTAACATATTCAAAAACGGGGTAATGGGATTTGTGAATTGGAGGAGATGGGGTGATTGTGTACTGTATAATACACAAGTGATGTTTTGTAGAGTATTGTCAATTTAAAATAGTTTAGAAATAAAAAAAAATTAACAAGAAATGGCTGAAAAGTGTTTTGAGGGAGATGGGTTGCATGGAGGGTTGAGTTGCACGAGGGTTCAGTTAAAGAGGGTACAGTTACACGGGGGTTTGGTTAAATGGGGTCGAGTTGCACGAGGGTTCAGTAGCACGATGGTTTAGTAGCACGGAGGTTCAGGTTTCTAGGGTTTTGGGGATCCAGGGGTTCTGGTACCGGGGGTGTCCCGTTGCCTGGGAGTTTAGGTTCAGAGGGCGTGAGCTGCCTTTGAGTTGACTTGCAAGCAGGTGCAGTTGCACGGGGGGTTCAGTTACATACGGATTCAGTTACACGGGGATTAGTTAAATGCGGTTGAGTTGCATAGTCTCGTCGGAAAAAATTGGAGTTCATACTTAAACAGTTGTATTGAGAGCTATTTTTATGGAAATGCTTTTACAATCGGAATTGTTTGATTAACATTTGCAAAAACGGGGTAATGGGATTTGCGAATTGGAGGAGATGGGGTGATTGTGTACTGTGTAATACAAAAGTGATGTTTTGGAGAGTATTGTCAATTTAAAATAGTTTAGAAATAAAAAAAAATTAACAAGAAATGGCTGGAAAGTGTTTTGAGGGAGCTGGGTTGCATGGAGGGTTGCGTTGCACGAGGGTTCAGTTAAAGGGGGTACAGTTACACGGGGGTTTGGTTAAATGGGGTTGAGTTGCACGAGGGTTTAGTCGCACGAGGGTTCAGTAGCACGGAGGTTCAGTTGTCCGGGGTTGCGGTCAGACAGGGGTGCCGGTCCAGGGGGGGTACAGTTGCACGGGGGTTTAGTTAAATGGGGCTTGAGTGGCAAGGGAGTTGAGTTGCACGGTGGTTCAGTTGCACGGGGGATTCAGTTACTTGCGGATTCAGTTACACGGGGATTAGTTAAATGCGATTGAGTTACATAGTCTCGTGGGAAAAAATTGGAGTTTATACTCAAACAGTTCTATTAAGACCTATTTTTATGGAAATGCTTTTACAATCGGAAATGTTTGATTAGCATTTGCAAAAAAGGGGTAATAGGATTTGAGAATTGGAGGAGATGGGGTGATTGTGTACTGTATAATACACAAGTGATGTTTTGGAGAGTATTGTCAATTTAAAATAGTTTAGAAATAAAAATATTTAACAAGAAATGGCTGAAAAGTGTTTTGAGGGAGATGGGTTGCATGGAGGGTTGATTTGCACGAGGGTTCAGTTAAAGGGGGTACAGTTACACGGGGTTTAATTAAATGGTGTCGAGTTGCACGAGGGTTTAGTAGCACGAGGGTTCAGGAGCACGGCGGTTCAGCTGTACGGGGGGGTGGGTATACCGGGGTGCCGGGCCCGGGGGGGGTCATGGGCCTGGGGTTTTAGTTACCGGGGGGGGAAGTTGAAAAGGCGTTGAGGTGCACGAGGGTTCAGTTGAACGGGGGGTCCAGTTACATACGGATTCGGTTACACGGGTAGTTGTTAAATGTGGTTGAGTTGCTTGGTCTCGTTGGAAAAAAATTGGAGTTTATACTTAAATAATTCGATTAAGATCTATTTTAATGAAAAGGATTTTACAATCTGAAATGTTCTATTGACATTGGCAAAAACAAGGTAATGGGATTTGCGAATTGAAAGAGATGGGATAATTGTGTACTGTAAAATACACAAGTGATGTTATGGAGAGTATTGTCAATTTAAAATAGTTAAGAAATAAAAAAATTTAACAAGAAATGGCTGAAAAGTGTTTTTAGGGAGATGGGTTTCATGGAGGGTTGAGGTGCACGAGGGTTCAGGTAAAGGGGGTACAGTTACACGGGGGTTTAGTTAAATGGAGTTGAGTTGCATAGTCTCGTTGGAAAAAATTGGAGTTTATACTCAAACAGTTCTATTAAGAGCTATTTTTATGGAAATGCTTTTACAATCGAAAATGTTTGATTAACATTTGCAAAAAGGGGGTAATTGGATTTGCGAATTGGAGGAGATGGGGTGATTGTGTACTGTATAATACACAAGTGATGTTTTGGAGAGTATTGTCAATTTAAAATAGTTCAGAAATAAAAAAAAAACAAGAAATGGCTGAAAAGTGTTTTCTGGGAGATGGCTTGCATGGAGGGTTGAGTTGCAAGAGGGTTCAGTTAAAGGGGGTACAGTTACACGGGGGTTTAGTTAAATGGGGTCAAGTTGCACGAGGGTTCAGTAGCACGAGGGTTCAGTAGCACGGAGTTTCAGTTGTCCAGGGTTTTGGTTATATAGGGGTTCAGTTACATGGGGGGTTCAGTTGCACGGGGGATTAGTTGAATGGGACTTGAGTTGAACGGGAGTTGAGTTGCACGAGGGTTCAGTTGCACGGGGGGTTCAATTACATGCGGATTCAGTTACACGGGGATTAGTTAAATGCGGTTGAGTTGCATAGTTTCGTTGGAAAAAATTGGAGTTCATACTTAAACAGTTCTATTAAGAGCTATTTTTATGGAAATGCTTTTACAATCAAAAATGCTTGATTAACATTTGCAAAAAGGGGATAATGGGATTTGTGAATTGGAGGAGATGGAGTGATTGTGTACTGTATAATACACAAGTGATATTATGGAGAGTATTGTCAATTTAAAAAAGTTTAGAAATAAAAAAAAATTAACTAGAAATGGCTGAAAAGTGTTTTGAGGTAGATGGGGGTCATGGAGGGTTGAGGGGCACAAGGGGTCAGTTAAAAGGGGGCCAGTTACAAGGGGGTTTAGTTAAATGCATTTGAGTTGCAAAGTCTCGTTGGAAAAATTGGAGTTTATACTTAAACATTTCTACTAAGAGCTATTTTTATGGAAATGCTTTAACAATAGAAAATTTTTGATTAACATTTGCAAAAAGGGGGTAATGGGATTTGCGAATTGGAGGACATGGGATGATTGTGTACTGTATAATACACAAGTGATGTTTTGGAGAGTATTGTCAATTTAAAATAGTTTAGAAATAAAAAAAATATTAACAAGAAATGGCTGAAAAGAGTTTTGAGGGAGATGGGTTGCATGGGGGGTTGAGTTGCACGAGGGTTCAGTTAAAGGGGGTACAGTTACACGGGGGTTTAGTTAAATGGGGTCGAGTTGCACGAGGGTTTAGTAGCAAGAGGGTTCAGTAGCACGGAGATTCAGTTGTACGGGGATTCGGTTATACAGGGGTACAGTTACATGGGGGGTTCAGTTGCACGGGGGTTTAGTTAAATGGGGCTTGAGTTGCACAGGAGTTGAGTTGCATGCGGGTTCAAGTGCATGGGGGGGTAAGTTACATACGGATTCAGTTACACGGGGATTATTTAAAAGCGATTGAGTTGCATAGTCTCGTTGGAAAAAATTGGAGTTTATACTTAAACAGTTCTATTAAGAGCTATTTTTATGGAAATGCTTTTACAATCGGAAATGTTTGATTAACATTTGCAAAAAAGGGGGTAATGGGATTTGCAAATTGGAGATGGGGTGATTGTGTACTGTATAATACACAAGTGATGTTTTGGAGAGTATTGTTAATTTAAAATAGTTTAGAAATAAAAAAATTTAACAAGAAATGGCTGAAAAGTGTTTTGAGGGAGATGGGTTGCATGGAGGGTTGAGTTGCAAGAGGGTTCAGTTAAAGGGGGTACAGTTACACGGGAAGAGTTTAGAATTTTTAGCTTAGAGTCTTAGTTTAGAGTTTTTGTTGAAGTTCTAGTTTAGTTTAGTTTTAGTTAAGAGTTTAAAGTTTTAGCTTAGAGTGTTAGCTTAGAGTTTTTGTTATAGTTGAAGTTTAGTTAGGACATTTCTAAAGGCAGTAAAGACGTAGAAATGTTAGAGTTTAGGTTTGACATCCCCCAGACCGTGCAAGGGAAATTTTTTGCTTGGGTAGCGCTTAAAAAAGGCAAAAATTGGTGAACTACATAAGTTTCTAAGACATTTCGTGAAAATCCCACGGTTTTTTCTGATTTTTTGGTCAATACCCATACTCCTATTGATGAGTACTGATGGTTCTAATTCAATATTTTTTCATGAAAACAAACTGTTTTTTTACCAATTTTTTTTTTGGACTTCGAAATTATTCAACATTTTGTTAGAGTTCTAGTTTAGTTTTAGTTAAGAGTTTAGAGTTTTACCTTAGACTCTTAGATTAGAGTTTTTGTTAGAGTTCTAGTTTAGTTTAGTTTTAGTTAAGAGTTTGATGTTTTACCTTTGAGTTTCAGTTAGAGTTCTAGTTTAGTTTAGTTTTAGTTAAGAGTTTTGTGTTGCACCGTAGAGTCTTAGCTTAGAGTTTTAGTTAGAGTTCTAGTTTAGTTTAGTTTTAGTTAAGAGTCTAGAGTTTTAGCTTAGAGTCTTAGCTTAGAGTTTTTGTTAGAGTTCTAGTTTAGTTTAGTTTTAGTTAAGAGTTTAGAGTTTTAGCTTAGAGTCTTAGCTTAGAGCTTTTGTTAGAGTTCTAGTTTAGTTTAGTTTTAGTTAAAAGTTTAGAATTTTTAGCTTAGAATCTTAGCTTAGAGTTTTTGTTGAAGTTCTAGTTTAGTTTAGTTTTGGTTAAGAGTTTAAAGTTTTAGCTTAGAGTCTTAGCTTAGAGTTTTTGTTAGAGTTGAACTTTAGTTATGATATTTCTAAAGTCAATTAAGATGAAGAAATTAGAAGAGCTTAGAGTCTTAGCTTAGAGTTTTTGCTAGAGTTGAAGTTTAGTTTAGTAATAGTTAAGAGTTTAGAGTTTTAGATTAGAGCTTAGAGAAATTTAATTCAGGAAATTATGAAAAAAAAATTTCGACGGGGTTACGTGCGCGCACGTAACACCGTCTAAAATAAAATAGTAAAAATAGTTTGTTTTCATGAAAAAAATCTTGAATTAGAACCATCAATATGAGAGTCCTCATCAATAGGAGTATGGGTATTGTCCAAAAAATCAGAAAAAACCTTGGGATTTTCACGAACTGTCTTATAAACTCATGTAATTCACCCATTTTTGCCTTTTTAATCCCCCTATCAACAAAAAATTTCCCTTGCACGTGCCTGGTGATGTCAAACCTACATTCCGACATTTTTTCATCTTAATTGACCTTAGAAATATAATAAATAAACATAAACTCTAACGAATACTCTAAGCTAAGACTATGATATAAGAATTGAAACTATGAGCTAAACTAAACTATAACTAAAAAAACAAAAATATGATAAGCCTCGAAGCTACAAATTTCAAACGATATCATAAAACTAAAATAAACTAGAACGCTAACAAAAACTATAAGCTAAAAATATATGGTAAAACTCTAAACTCTTAACTATAACTAAACTAAACTAGAACTCTAACAAAAAAAATAGTTTGTTTTCATGAAAAAAAATATTCAATTAGAACCATCAGTCCTCATCAATAGGAGTATGGGTGTTGTCCAAAAAATCAGAAAAAACCTTGGGATTTTCACGAACCGTCTTATAAACTCATGTAGGTGACTCATTTTTTGCCTTTTTAAGCCCCCCACCAACAAAAAATTTCCCTCGCACGTGCTTGGTGATGTCAAACCTACACTCCGACATTCCTTCATCTTAATTGACTTTAGAAATATCATAACTAAACTTCACCTCTAAAAAAAACTCTAAGCTAAGACTATAAGATAAAAATTTAAACTCTTAAATAAAACTAAACTAAACTAGAACTTCAACAAAAACTCTAAGCTAAGACTCTAAGCTAAAATTCTAAACTCTTAACTAAAACTAAACTAAACTAGAACTCTAAAAAAAACTCTAATCTAAGACTCTAAGCTAAAAATATAAACTATTAACTAAAACTAAAATACACTATAACTCTAACAAAAAACTATAAGCAAGACTCTAAGCTGAAATTCCAAACTTTTAACTTAAACTAAACTAAACTAGAATTCTAGCTAAAACTCTAAGTTAAGACTCAAATCTAATAAACCAAATTTTGAATTAAAACTAAACTAGGACTCTAACTTAAGCTCAAAGGTAAAACATCTATCTCTTAACTAAAATTAAACTAAACTAGAACTCTAACAAAAACTCTAAGCTAAGACTCTAAGGTAAAACTCTAAACTCTTAACTAAAACTAAACTAAACTAGAACTCTAACAAAAAGTTGAATAATTGTGAAGTCAAAAAAAATTTGTTTAAAAATAGTTTGTTTTCATGAAAAAATATTGAATTAGAACCATCAGTCCTCATCAATAGGAGTATGGTTATTGTCCGAAAAATCAGAAGAAACCTTGGGATTTTCATGAACCGTCTTATAAACACTTGTAGTTCACCCATTTTTGCCCTTTTTAAGCCCCCCACCAACAAAAAATTTCTCTCGCACGTGCCTGGTGATGTCAAACCTACATTCGGACATTGCTTCATCTTAATTGACTTTACAAATATCATAACTAAACTTCAACTCTAACAAAAACTCTAAGCTAAGACTCTAAGCTAAAACTTTAAACTCTTAACTAAAACTAAACTGAACTAGAACTTCAACAAAAACTCTAAACTAAGACTCTAAGCTAAACATTCTAAACTCTTCCCGTGTAACTGTACCCCCTTTAACTGAACCCTCTTGCAAATCAACCTTCCATGCAACACATGTCCCTCAAAACACTTTTCAGCCATTTCTTGTTAAATTTTTTTATTTCTAAACTATTTCAAATTGACAGTAATCTCCAAAACATCACTTGTGTATTATACTATACACAATTATCTAATCTCCTCCAATTCACAAATCCCATTACCCCCTTTTTGCAAATGTTAATCAAACATTTCCGATTGTAAAAGCATTTCCATAAAAATAGCTCTTAATAGAACTGTTTAAGTATGCTCCAATTTTTTCCAACGAGATTATGCAACTCAACCGCATTTAACTAATCCCCGTGTAACTGAACCTGCATGTAACTGAACCCCCCGTGCAACTGAACCCTCGTGAAACTCAACTCCCGTGCAACTCAAGCCCCCTTTAATTAAACCCCCGTGCAACTGAACCCCCCATGTAACTGAACCCCTGTATAACCGAAACCCCGTACAACTGAACCTCCGTGCTACTGAACCCTCGTTCTACTAAACACTCGTGCAACTCGACCCCATTTAACTAAACCCCCGTGTAACTGTACCCCCTTTAACTGAACCCTCGTGCAACTCAACTCTCCATGCAACCCATCTCCCTCAAAACACTTCAGCCATTTCTTGTTAATTTTTTTTTATTTTTAAACTATTTTAAATTGACAATACTCTCCAAAACATCACTTGTGTATTATACAGTACACAATCACCCCATCTCCTCCAATTCGCCAATCCCATTACCCTCTTTTTGCAAATGTTAATCAAACATTTCCGATTGTAAAAGCATTTCCATAAAAATAGCTCTTAACAGAACTGTAAGTATAAACTCCAATTTTTTCCAACGAGACTAACAACTCAACCGCATTTAACTAATCCCCGTGTAACTGAATCTGCATGTAACTGAACCCCCGTGCAACTGAACCCTCGTGCAACTCAACTCCCGTGCAACTCAAGCCCCATTTAACTAAACCCCCGTGCAACTGAACCCCCAATATAACTGAACCCCTGTATAACCGAAACCCCGTACAACTGAACCTCCGTGCTACTGAACCCTCGTGCTACTAAACCCTCGTGCAACTCGACCCCATTTAACTAAACCCCCGTGTAACTGTACCCCATTGAACTGAACCCTCGTGCAACGCAACCCTCCATGCAACCCAGCACCCTCAAAACACTTTCCAGCCATTTCTTGTTAATTTTTTTTATTTCTAAACTATTTTAAATTGACTATACTCTCCAAAACATCACTTGTGTATTATACAGTACACTATCACCCCATCTCCAATTCGCAAATCCTATTACCCCCTTTTTGCAAATGTTAATCAAACATTTTCGATTGTAAAAGCATTTCCATAAAAAAAGCTCTTAATAGAACTGTTTGAGTATAAACTCCAATTTTTTCCAACGAGACTATGCAACTCAACCCCATTTAACGAAAACCCCTTGTAACTGGCCCCCTTTTAACTGAACCCTTGTGCAACTCAACCCTCCATGCAACCCATCTACCTCAAAACACTTTTCAGCCATTTCTTGTTAATTTTTTTTTATTTCTAAACTTTTAAATTGACAATACTCTCCAAAACATCACTTGTGTATTATGCATAACACAAACATCCCATCTCCTCCAATTCGAAAATCCCATTACCCCCTTTTTGCAAATGTTAATCAAACATTTCCGATTGTAAAAGCATTTCCATAAAAATAGCTCTTAATAGAACTGTTTAAGTATGAACTCCAATTTTTTCCAACGAAACTATGCAACTCAACCGCATTTAACTAATCTCCGTTTAACTGAATCCGCATGTAATTGAACCCCCCGTGCAACAGAACCCTCGTGCAACTCAACTCCCGTTCAACTCAAGTACTATTCAACTAATCCCCCGTGCCCCTGTACCCCCCATGTAACTGAACCCCTGTATAACCAAAACCCCGTACAACTGAACCTCCGTGCTACTGAACCCTCGTGCTACTAAACCCTCGTGTAAATCGACACCATTTAACTAAACTCCCGTGTACCTGTACCCCCTGGAATTAAACACTTGTGCAGCGAACACTGCTGTGCAACCCTGGCAACTCACAAGACTTTTCAGCGATTTCTCGTTAAATTTTTTTATTTCTAAACTTTTTTAAGTTGAATGCAACCTCCAAAACGTCACTTGTACATTATAAAATACACAATCACCCCATCTCCTCCAATTCGCAAATCCCATTACCCCCTTTTTGCAAATGTTAATCAAACATTTCCGATTGTAAAAGCATTTCCATAAAAATAGCTCTTAATAGAACTGTAAGTATAAACTCCAATTTTTTTCCAACGAGACTATGCAACTCAACCGCATTTAACTAATCCCCGTGTAACTGAATCCGTATGTAACTGAACCCCCCAAGCAACTGAACCCTCGTGCAACTCAACTCCCGTGCAACTCAAGCCCCGTTTAACTAAACCCCCGTGCAACTGAACCCCCCATGTAACTGAACCCCTGTATAACCGAAACCCCGTACAACTGAACCTCCGTACTACTGAACCCTCGTGCTACTAAACCCTCGTGCAACTCGACCCCATTTAACTAAACCCCCGTGTAACTGTACCCCCTTTAACTGAACCCTCGTGCAACTCAACCCTCCATGCAACCCATCCCCCTCAAAAAACTTTTCAGCCATTTCTTGTTAATTTTTTTTATTTTAAAACTATTTTAAATTGACAATACTCTCCAAAAAATCACTTCTGTATTATACAGTACACAATCACACCATCTCCCCCTATTCGCCAATCCCATTACCCCCTTTTTGCAAAAGTTAATCAAACATTTCTGATTGTAAAAGCATTTCCATAAAAATAGCTCTTTATAGAACTGTAAGTATAAACTCCATTTTTTTCCAACGAGACTATGCAACTCAACCGCATTTAACTAATCCCCGTGTAACTGAATCCGCATGTAACTGAACCCCCCGTGCAACTGAACCCCCCAAGTAACCCCTGTATAACCGAAACCCCGTACAACTGAACCTCCGTGCTACTGAACCCTCGTGCTACTAAACCCTTGTGCAACTCGACCCCATTTAATTAAACCCCCGTGTAACTGTACCCCCTTTAACTGAACCCTCGTGCAACTCAACCCTCCATGCAACCCATCACCCTCAAAACACTTTTCAGCCATTTCTTGTTAATTTTTTTTTTTCTAAACTACTTTAAATTGACAATACTCTCCAAAACATCACTTGTGTATTATACAGTACACTATCACCCCATCTCCTCCAATTCGCAAATCCTATTACCCCCTTTTTGCAAATGTTAATCAAACATTTCCGATTGTAAAAATATTTCCATAAAAATAGCTCTTAATAGAACTGTTTAAGTATGCTCCAATTTTTTCCAACGAGACTATGTAACTCAACCGCATTTAACTAATCCCCGTGTAACTGAACCCGCATGTAACTGAACCCCCCGTGCAACTGAACCCTCGTGCAACTCAACTCCCATGCAACTCAAGCCCCATTTAACTAAACCCCCGGGCAACTGAAACCCCCATGTAACTGAACCCCTGTATAACCGAGACCCCGTGCAACTAAACCTCCGTGCTACTCAACCCTCGTGCTGCTAAACCCTCGGATAACTTGACACCATTTAACTAAACACCCGTGTACCTTGACTCCCTTTCACTGAACTCTCGTGCACCTCAACCCTCCATGCACCCCATCTACCTCAAAACACTTCAGCCATTTCTTGTTAATTTTTTTTATTTCTAAACTATTTTAAATTGCCAATACTCTCCAAAACATCACTTATGTGTTATAAAGTAAAATATCATCCCATATCCGCCTATTCGCAAAACCTATTCCACGTTTTTGCAAATGTTAATAAAACATTTCCGATTTAAAAGCATTTCCATAAAAATAGCTCTTAATAGAACTGTAAGTATAAACTCCAATTTTTTTCCAACGAGACTATGCAACTCGACCCATTTTAACTAAACCCCCGTGTAACTGAATCCGCATGTAACTGACCCCCCCATTCACCCGACCCCTCGTGCCCCTCAACGCCCTTGCAACTCAAGCCCCATTTAACTAAACCCCCGTGCAACTGAACCCCCCATGTAACTGAACCCCTGTTTAACCGAAACCCCGTACAACTGAACCTCCGTGCTACTGAACCCTCGTGCAACTCGTCCCCATTTAACTAAACCCCCGTATAACTGTACCCCCTTTAACTGAACCCTCGTGCAACTCAAACCTCCATGCAACCCATCTCCCTCAAAACACTTTTCAGCCATTTCTTGTTAAATTTTTTTTATTTCTAAACTATTTTAAATTGACAATACTCTCCAAAACATCACTTGTGTATTATGCAGTACACAATCCCCCCATCTCCTCCAATTCGCAAATCCCATTACCCCCTTTTTGCAAATATTAATCAAACATTTCCGATTGTAAAAGTATTTCCATAAAAATAGCTCTTAATAGAACTGTTTAAGTATGAACTCCATTTTTTTCCAACGAGACTATGCAACTCAACCACATTTAACTAATCCCCGTGTAACTGAATCCGCATGTAACTGAACCCCCCGGGCAACTGAACCATCGTGCAACTCCACTCCCGTGCAACTCAAGCCCCATTTAACTAACCCCCCGTGCAACTGAACCCCCCAGGTAACTGCACCCCTGTATAACCGAAACCCCGTACAACTGAACATCCGTGCTACTGAACCCTCGTGCTACTGAACCCTCGTGCAACTCGACCCCATTTAACTAAACCCCCGTGTAACTGTACCCCCTTTAACGGAACCCTCGTGCAACTCAACCCTCCATGCAACCCATCTCCCTCAAAACACTTTTCAGCCATTTCTTGTTAATTTTTTTTATTTCTAAACTATTTTAAATTGACAATACTCTCCAAAACGTCACTTGTTTATTATACAGTACACAATCACCCCATCTCCTTCAATTCGCAAATCCCATTACCCCGTTTTTGCAAATGTTAATCAAACATTTCCGATTGTAAAACCATGTTTAACCATCTTGCTTGGAAAAGTATCCATAAGTACATGCTCTGAAAAGGTGCCAAGGAACATAATCTCCCCAAACAAAAAACTTGGAGTTGAAACAAATTTGTGTGGGGAATCCCCCGTTCATACTGTTATCTTTGTTGCAATGTTTAGGAACAGGCGGGGAATCCCCACTCGTTTGGAATGGTACCAACAGGACATAAGCAAATAGCACATAGTTTTATAACGTGTTTAATAACGTGTAGAGGTCCCATTGAATAACAATGGAAGGGACATAGAATAGCATGGAAGGAACATAGGCCAAGCAAATAACATGGAGATTGCTATACAGGGTACGGAAATGGAACCTCTTACCCTACCGACAACAACGAAGAAAGAAAAATCAGAATGAATAATGATTTGTGAGTCAATAATTTAACTGTAAAAAGTCAATAAAAAAATTAAAAATAGAAAAAATTGTCAAACTAAGCTTTAATAAAATACAAGTCAGAATTAAAAGGGGTTTTCAAAAAAGGGGGGGGGACAAAATAAGCGGATGAATACAAAAAAGAACGATATATAAATATATATATATATATATATATATATATATATATATATATATATATATATATATATATATATATATATATATATATATATATATATATATATATATATATATATATATATATATATATATATATATATATATATATATATATATATATATATATATATATATATTTTTATATATATATATATATATATATGAACTTACAACCCTATCCTTAGGGCGCTGGAGGGCTGTGTCGACCTTAGAGGCATTATAATATGTTGTTTGGACTATTTTGAACAAAATTCCCATTTCATAATTTCAATCAGATGCGTTTGGTGAAAAGAGGGGTTAGTCGGGGAGGGGGGACTAATTGCCCTCCATCACTTTTGACACTTTTGACACTTAAAAGGAACTAGAACGTCCAATTTCCAACCAAATGAGCCTCTTCTAAAGTTAAACAACCATGCCTTCCATAAGAATCTTAAATGCCCCCGGCATAACTTACAACCTTGCCCCCAGGCTCTAGTGGCTTGTATCAAGCCCAAAAGCCTTGTTATATGATCTTTGGACTAATTTTAGTAAAATGACTAAAATTCTAAAAAATATCTAAAAACTTCTATTGGATGTATTTCGGGAAAACAGGATGCGTGGCGGGGGTAGCTGCACTCTGATACTTTGGCTCTTAAAAAGGACACTATAAATTATGATTACCACTCCAATGAGTCCCCTCCGAAGTATATACGACCGCCTTTTCTATAAAAACCTTATATGCCCCCAGGTTATTACCTACAAGAAGGGCAGCCCTAAGAGCTGTGGGGGCGGGGTTGTCTTAATCAAAGACATAATTTCTGACCTTTTAACTACAATGAACAAAATTGCTATCTCCAAATTTTTAATGGAGATATTCGGGGAAATGAAAAGCGTGGGGGGGGGGGCTGGTTGCTCTCATTACTTTTGGCTCTTGAAAAGGTCACGATAAATTCCAATTTCAAATCAATGATTACCACCGGAAGTTTATACGACCACCCATTCCATAAAAACCTTATATATCCCCAGGGCTTGACTTACAACCCTTTCCCCAGGGCACTGGGGTGTTGTGTCGGCCCTAGAGGCATTGTTATATGTTCTTTGGACTATTTTGAGCAAAATGGCTATCTCAAAGTTTTAATCAGATTCGTTTGGTGAAGAGGGGTGGTTGGGGGGGGGGGTTGCTAGCTGCCCTCTATCACTTTTAACTCTTAAAAGAGAACTAGAACTTCCAATTTTCCTCCAATGAACCTCCTCTAAAGTATATACAACAACCCTTCTATAAACACCTTAAATGCCCCCGGAGTATAACTTACAACCCTTGCCCCAGGCTATGGAGGTTTTGTTTCAACCCCAAAAGCCTAGTTACATGATATTTGGACTATTTTGAATAAATGGCTATCTAAAATTTTCTATTAGATGCATTTGGGACAATACAATATGTGTTTGTGTGTGGGGAAGGAGGGGGGGGTAGCTGCCCTCCGGTCACTTGGACTTAAAATAGGTATAACTTACAACCCTTGCCCTAAGGGCTGGTGCTGGTTGTCATCCTCAAAGTCATAATTTCTGGACCTTTCAACTACGTCGAACAAATTGGTTATCTAAAAATTTTGATTCGAAGTGTGGGGAAATGATGGGCTTTGGGGGGGGGCATTTGCCCTCCGATCACTTTCGACCAATAAAATGGGCCCTAGTTTCTCAATTTCCAATCAAATTAGTATTTACGACAATGCTTTCTAAAGACCTTATATGCCCCAAGGACCTCTCAAAAAAGACCTTTCAACTACGTTGAAGAAAATGGCTATCTCAAAATTTTGATTTGATATGTTTGGGGAAATGGTTGGCGTGGGAGGGGAGTTATTTGCCCTCCAATCACTTTTGATTATTGGAAAGGACACTAGCCATCTCAATTTTCAATCAAATAAGCCCTTTTTGAAGTTTTTACGACAAAGCTAGCTATAAAAGCCTTACATGCCCCCAGGGCATAACTTACAACTCTTGCCCTGAGGGCTTTGGGGGGATTTTCATCCTTAAAGACATAATTTCTGGACCTTTCAACAACGTTAAACAGAATGGCTATCTCAAAATTTTGATTGAATCTGTTTGGGGAAAAGGTCAGCATGAGAGGGGGGTTAATTTCCCTCCAATCACTTTTGACTATTAAAAAGGGCACTAGCCCTTTGAATTTCCAATTGAATGAGCCCCTTTTTAAGTTTCTACAACAATGCTTTCAATAAAACCTCATATGCGCCCAGGACATAACGTACAATCCTTACTCTGGGGGCTGTGGGAGGAGTGTTATCCTCAAAGATATAATTTTCGGACTTTTGAACTACTTTGAACAAAACGACTATCTCAGAATTTGATTGGATGTGTCTGGATATATGGTGGACGCGGAAGTCACTTTCGACTATTAAAACGGACACTAGCCATTTCAATTTCCAATCAAATGAGCCCTTTTTCAAGTTTTTATGACAACGCTTTCTTGAAAACCCTTATATGCTGCCAGGGCATAACTGAAAACCCTTGCCCTGAGGGCTGCGGGGGCGGCTGTCATCTTCTCAAAAATATGCTAACAAATATAATTTCCAGAACTTTCAATTACGTTGAAGAAAATGACTATCTCAAAATTTTGATTGGAAGTGTTTAGGGAAATGGTGGGCGTGTAAGGACTGTTAGTTGCCTTCCAATCACTTTCGACAATTAAAAAGGGCACTAGCCATTCCAATTTCCAATCGAATGAGCCCCATTCTAAGTTTCCACGACAACTCCTTTGATACGAAGGACTCTGGTATGGAAAAAATATAATTCAATACAAAGCCCCCAAAAATGTTTTGGGGAATCGTGGGTGTGAGAGGGGGGTTAGTCACCTTCCAATTACTTTCAAATATTAACAATTTTGATCGGATGTGTGTATGATGTTCCAGTGCCCCGCTATCAGTGGTTATGAAAAACGAAAAAGAAGGGCACACGGGTGTTACAAGTGCCCCCCCCCCCAAAAAAAAAAAAAAAATTATTTTCCCTGTTGTTTAAGCCAAGGGTCTGTAATTTCCTGTAATGGGTTTTTGGCAACGACGAATCCAATAGTGTGCTTTTTAGCGCGATCCGATTTTTTCTTCAAAATAATTAATCATAGGTTATTACGTGCAAAGGGTCGTCCTTTACCATCTATCAGCTACTACTACAATCGCGATTGTATTCAGGAGCTTTAAACGGCTATAGCAGGTTGCTCTTATATACTGAGAGTTTGATTTTCATGGACAAGATTGCTTGATTTTTTATGCTGCGTTTCTCCCCTTTTTCGGAAAGTAGGTGTATTTTCTAAGGCTCATAGATTTTAATAGGTAATTATAGAAAAAAAAAATTAAAGTGGAGCTACATTAAAATCGAAGACGAGTGAAACTGAATTGAAATTTATATAATTCAATTGAAACTTGAAACGAACAGAAACTTACATGAATAAATCATACTTGGAAAAACAGAAATCACCACGAAAGTGAGTACGGCTAACATCCCGTATCACTTTTGGATTCTTCACATTCATTTGGTTTTTCAACTGTGTGGGTTCTCATATGAGCACCCAAATTGGACTTAATTGAAAATTTCTTTTTGCATTCTTCACATCCGTAGGGTTTTTCGCCAGTGTGGGTTCTCATATGAACACCCAAATTGGACTTAATTGAAAATTTCTTTTTGCATACTTCACATCCGTAGGGTTTTTCTTCATTGTGTTTTCTTCTCATATGCTTAGCAAAATAAGAATTCACATAAAAAAATTTTTTACACGCTTCACATTCATAGGGTTTTTTCCATTGTGAGTTCTCATATGCTGAGTCAAGCTAGAATTTGAAGTAAATTTCTTTTTGCACACTTCACATTCATGCAGTTTTTCACCAGTATGGGTTCTCATATGAAAATTCAAGGACCGTCTCCATAAAAATTTCTTTTTGCATACTTCACATACTGCTACATATTTCTTGTTGTGTTTTTCGTACAATAGCCTACAAGATAGACTACCTGCTCCTGATGTCCCTGCATTTGTCTGGATTTGTTGTTTGATGTCTACATGATCATTTGAACATTGAGACCGATTGAATTCCTTCTCGAATTCCTGTAGTTTGGCATCTTGGTTTGTAATATTGGTCGTTTTTCTCATTAGCTTCGAATCCTGGTCAATACCAAAGTTTCCATTGAGTACCCTCTCTAAGGCAGAAATAGTTTCGAAGTCCAGTTGTATGTCTTCTTGGCTTGTAAAATCAGTCGCTCCACTCATAAGCTGCGAATTTGGGTCGGTGCCAAAGTTCTCATAACTTGGAGCCATATGATTGAATATATAATGCTGGCTGTTTATATTCATACTTGTTATTTTTGTATACTTGTATAACTGTATGCTTTTCAAATAAAGCCTAATAGATCTTTCTAGACAGCACTGGTTTTTATGCTATAAGTGACGTCATTGAAACAGATTATGATGTAATTTTTCATGTCATGCCATCTACAGATATAACATGAATGCCGCCTTTTATATTCGTACATGACGGCATTACAACACTGATACATGTACATATGACGTCACTCGTGTGCATTTTCTCTCCAAAATTAAGGCTCTTAGCGAATTTTCTCCAACTTGTGACCCATCTAGATCGTTTTTTCAGGCAATAAAATCTCAGGATGCCAATTTTCCAAAAAAAAGGAGCCGTTTTCGAGAAAAAATATATACATACATAAATAAATAAATATATAAGTATTGCTCATTTAAAGATAAATATAAAGATAGTATGTTATATATATATATATATATATATATATATATATATATATATATATATATATATATATATATATATATATATATATATATATATTATGTATATTCATGGTACTGGGATACTGATGGCTTTGCCTCCGGCCCCCGGCACGGCTACGTGGCAGGCTTTTATATTTTGATTCTCATTGCCGTTTGTCTTCTAACCGAGGCTGTTGTCCCTAGATAATTTCTTAAACCATTTCTTTATCTGTTGTCCCTGTGAAGCTTTGCTGTCCCAAAGCTCACATAAGACTTGAAAAGCTGATTCGCAAAGCTAATTGAATCCAAAGCAGATGTATGTGCATATATGTGCAGCATATATTACCCTTGTACAACTGAACCCCCATGTAACTAAATCACCTGCAATTCAATTTAATTTAACTGAATCTTCGTGCAACTCAACCCATGTACTCAGTTTTTCAGTATTCTACAATTAAGAGGTAACATCACGGGGTAAAACACAAGTTAGAATATTTGCGTGATCTACCTTGTTGTAATTGCTAGTTTTTTAAAGTCTTGAAATTAGCGCCTGTCAAGATCATACATAAAAGGTTC
>NW_028300809.1:407469-422716 GCF_049724085.1 Artemia sp. Qi Xiang Cuo
AATGTTTGTCCCAATCTTTAAGAGCGTCTACTGAAACACGAGGGCCGTTTAATTAGAATACGCAGCTTTTTAAAAAATGCTAACAGCTTTAACGTAAAGACCGAGGTATTGAGAAGGGGGCAACCCTTCATATACGGAATAAATCTGTAAAAATTAATATGCAAATTTAGTTTATTTTTTTCATGTAGGCTACGGTGAGCAAAATTTGAACCTGCATTAGTCGAAAACCGTTCAGAAATTAAATAAAAACAAACAATTTTTTTTTAACTGAAAGTAAAGAGCGAAATTAAAACTTAAAACGAAAAAAAATTATTCCGTATATGAAAGGGGCTGTCCCCTTCTCAACGCATCGCTCTTTACGCTAAACTTTTTACTTTTTTAAAAAGTAGAGTTGTGACAAAGAGTCAAACTTTAGCGCAAAGAGCGACACGTCGAGGAGGGGACAGTCCCTTTCATATACGGAATAATTTCTGTTCGTTTTCAGTTTTATTTGCTCCTTACTTTCAGTTAAAAAAAAACCTGTTTCTTTTTATTTAAGATATACAGGACCGAAAAGGCTAGGAACGGCAAACGCGAGTTATTTCAGCTGATCGTAAGAGTCACGAATGCTATTTCAAGCGTTGAAACTGCTCATGCCTTCCTTCTCCAGGTCACTATAAGCAGACCACTTGTGTTGTGAACTAAGATCACATTTTTCTTCTTCTCCACCATTTCCCATTCAACACAGAGACGTTCGAATTTATTGTGCCATATCGCCTTGTTTTTTTTAAATCCAGCAGCTGTATTTCAAAGCTACCAATGCCAATTTCAAAGTAGAAAATTCTAACTCGGTTATCATTGCATTAAGAGGATTTTTGACCAATACTAAAGTTGTTCTGCTGTTTTAAATTCCTGAAACCTGCTGACAAATGCTTCCCATATATTTGAAATTATTGTTTTAAAATGGTGTTTATGCATAGAAGAATCATTTTCTTGGCAATGCTTCAGCAGGCTCGAAAAGCAAATAATGTTTCCCTTTCAATATCCTAAGCAAAAATGGATATATTTTTTCGAATGTTATTGCTCCTTCTAACATCGAAAAAATTAAAGTTTCCTTTCCCTTTAGTTAACGATTAAGCTGATTTAGATTAGACATAACGTCTACCACGACATAATGTTTGAAACGTCCCGTCTCGATAACCAATATACCTTGTTACGAAGCAGAAGATCAGTGTACTCACTCTCTATTTCAAACATTAAGTCTTTGAAATAGCGATGATTAAGAACTTTAGCTAAAATAGAGTTGATGATTGTAATCAGTAATTCCATAAATTTTTTTTCTTCCAAAATAGCAACAAACCCTTTTCCTTACGTCGGTCATACTTTTGACACCACATATTGAAATCAACGTAATTTTATTGAGGGGAATATAATATTTATCCATGCACTCAATTACAATACTTGGGATATCTTCTCACTACTACAATACTCACAATTACAATACTTGTTATTGTATCACAACTACAATACAAGTATTGTAATTCTCACAATTACAATACTTGGTATTGTATCGCAATTACAATACAAGTATTGTAATTCTCACAATTACAATACTTGGGATATCCTTTGAGTGGTAATAATCCTAAAAGTTCTTCTTTGGGGCCTCAATGAGACATAAATCTTACAAAAAGTGAAAATTGTGCTGTATCATTTATGTCACAAGACTTGTCAACTGCTATTGATAAAGACAAAACCAATTTCAGATCTTCCATATGCTGCGTATTTACATTCGAACAAATTTTAAATGTTCTATCTTTAATGGTTTTGGAAGACAAGGTAACTCTTTGATCCTTTTCAGAATATCTGGTTTGTTCTTAAGTTTTTTTTGTTTTTTTTTAATTAAACAAAAATTATACACGTTCTCGATTATAGACGAATTTTGATTTATCAAAATAAGATGCAATTTGTTTTCTTACCAAGTTTTTTTTAATGAAAATATTATTGTGCCTTCCGTGGATATTTGTGCCAGAAGCGTACTTAAGGGACCCAAGAGCCACATGCAACTCTGGAGCCGCACTTTGCCAACCACTGGTCTAGGGAACTCCTGCACACGAACTATTTTATATCTCACACTTCTACAAAATATCTAAAATGTTGGCAAGTGTTTCTATAAGACAACCAAACATCATGACGCATCAAATACATTTTTCACGGTTTTGACTCAAGAAAACAATATCAGCCTAGTTAAACAGGAAGGTCTAAAAGCCAAAGACGTTCGATGGGGCTCTAGTTAATAAATTAAGGTCCTCTCGGAGAGCATAATCCCGAAACAACAAATTGACTGGATCCCTTTTTCCTGCTTTTTTAGATAATATTGATACCAGTTTTTTTCGGAATCTTATTTTCTTCAGCTCCGACCCTATAACATACTTTGAGAAGCTCTGTTATTCCTCGTAAACAGAAAGCAAAGCCTATTTTTATCGCTACAATTCTCAAACGTCTCATAAACTCCTAGCTAATATTTTTCTTTTTCCTTTTTGTTCTTTCCCCGACTTTCGAGTTTTGCTATTTTCCTTCTTTTTTTTGGAGTGGTAAGAGTCTAACCTCTACAGTTAATACAAAAAGAGGGGATTTCAGGAAGGATTGATAGTATGGCATTATATTGTAGAAAGCTGGCATACAATTCTTAAAAGGGGACATAAAATATGGTTTTTGCCTGTCCTCGAACCAGAACCTACAGTGTGTTGCTGAAGTGGGCTTTTGCACTTTAATTCAGTAAATACTGCTTGAAGTTGTTCTGGCAAGCTTGTGTTTCTTTGAGCCTTGTATGTGGTTTTGAGTGGAAGCTCAATTCTCAGCAGACAAACAGGAATGCACCAGTTTCACATCGAAGTTGAATTAAAATTTAAAAGTACTTAAGCAGGGAAGGGTTCACTGGTCCACCGCCAAAACATTTACTTAGATTAAAAAATAAAAAAAAATTTGACCAAAAAAGGAGGAAATGGACAGATCAGCAAGTACCATATATTCGTATGTTACTAGAAATTTTTATTCATAATTTAAACTGATTTTGGGTTTTCATTTTCTCCATTTGAATGGTATATAATAAATGGAAACAACAGATTGGAGCTTGCCTATTTTTTTCTTTTTTAGTTGCGATATCAGAAATTATGACGTCCGCGGCAGAAGAATAAGATTTGAACCAATAACGACGATTTGTTTTCTTCAACACTTATCAAAAGTCCTTCACTAGCTGATCAAAGTATATGATGTAGATTTAAAAAAAAAAATCCTTATTTGATACATCTATTTGAAATTTTCGTGGTGTTGGGAAAAGAAAAACTAAATTTATTAGAAAAAAACAAGAGACAAGCTATACACAAGTAGTAGCTCATTAAGCTCTAGGGAGCCTGTGCGGCTGAAATACGCCACAAATTCCCTCCCCCCCCGTAAAACAACCAAGTAACACGAACAAACACACACAGAGTTATATAACTAAACCATCAGCGTTGAACACTTCAGTATTGTGGTAGTATACCTTCCAAAAACCTCAAATAAGAACTAGGAACTGTGAGACAAGGGAGGGAGTGGTAAGTAACAATCCTGTGTTATGCTGTGGTCATCTTCAAAGATGATGGGTCGCCCTCTATTGCAGGTGGGTGGATCTGATATTTACTCTCAATGTATTTGAGGGTAGGGGTAATCCAGTTACATGTCCGTTACAGTGAGAGACATACAACTAAGATGGGGGTGTTTCACTGAGGTCATCATTTGAGCCGAGAGGTTAAAAACTTGTGCTAATGCGTCATACACTCAAAATTCATAAAGCACGTTCATCTTCAAGAGGGAAAGATTAGGCAACTGTGCTAATCTATTTATCTTTCATTTCTTTCCAATACATTCGAGGTAAGAAAATATGCCTTCGTACAAATAACTTCTCAGCGATTATAAATGACAATGCGACGCTATAGCGTCTTGGTTTTATTCATAAAAAATTTATTTGGAGAGGACCTTTAAGGAACGTTTTCTTCTTCGGATACAACGTTGAAAAGTTTCGAGGTACTGACTACTACAGCATCTAATCGATGGCAAAGAAAAAGTATTACTCACGCAAAATTTTTGTCGACGAAGTTGACCAAAGATTAAGCAGCAAAAACAATGTTGACTTCAACTCTGCTCCAAGACTGAGGATCAAAAATTAAAGTAAAAGCAAGGAGTTCCGGCTCCATAAAATGAAAACCCACAAAAACAAATAACATATTTACAGTTTATAGCTTAGAGTTGAGACAACTTACCAGACTTGATGTGGGAGAGCCTTCAATTTTAGTATCCATAGCAATAGCCTTTTTAAGTTTCTCCGTTAAAACATACTGCTCCAGCACTATATAGCTACTAATTATTTCCTGAATACAATGGTTTAAACTTGTACGACCACGTAGCATGGATTCCAACCGGCCATTGTTTTTCTGTGAATATATGAGATGAGAATTATTTTAGAAGCGTGAGCGCACCAAGCGAAAAGATTAGCAGAAAGAATCAAAGAAATTTTAAAGAGGGGAAGGAGTCCAACATATTAAAAGTGTATTTAAATATAGAATTCACACCTAAAATGTTTGCAAACAATAAAAAATAAATAAATACTATAGAAAATCTTGGCATTTTGATAAATATTAATTTCTATTTTTAATTTTACATCAAAAACTTTTCTGAAAAAATATCTCTAACTTGATGCTTTAGGGTCCAAATTTTAGTGATTCTAATCTTTTTCTTGACAGACTCACAGAAAATCAGAAAATCAATACGCTTTCATTCTACAAAAATAGTAAAATTCAAGAATTCTTTTGAATAATGCTAACAATGCTTGACGCAGGAGGAACAGAGGGGCAAGGCACTTCCTAGAAATCCATTGCCACTTAAACAGAAAAAGTGTCATACTTGTGAACATAATTCTAGAAACTTGCAATGTTTATGTGTATGGTATATATATATATATATATATATATATACTATCTTTATATGTGAGTAATAATTGTGTATGTATGTATGTACGTTCTAAAAAGCGGCTCCATATTTTTTCGGGGAAATTGGAATCTTGGGATATTCTCGCATAAAAAAAAATGACCGAGATAGGTCAGAAGTCTGAAAAAATCGTTAAGAGCCTTAATTTTGGTTTGTGCAATGATGTCATGTACTATGTTATAGTTTAGTTTAGCAGAGGCAGCAAAAGAAAAGATTTTAACAGTGGCAGTGGGAGAGGAAGAGGAACTGGCTGTAAGATAAACAGGGGCAGTGCAGGTTACGCAAAAAATAATGCTGAATTCAAGGGAGATTCCAATGATGCCAAAGGAAAAAAAATTCACAGACAGAGGCAGAAGAAATGGAGAATTCAGTCGATGAAAAACAAGTAATAGTGCGAACTTAGGTAAGGAGAATGAGGGAGAGAGGCAGATCTATAACAGAGGAGGATCTCATACCGCCAATGTAATCCCTATAAGGGCTGAATTAATGATACCAGGTGCTCTAAATAAAGTTTTTTCAGAAGAAACAAATAGGACGGATCGAGACGAAGAAATAAAAAAAAGGTATACAAATATGTGAAGACCTAAAAATTATAATGGACGCAAGTTTATCTATAGAACGCATGAAACTCTCTATGCCTGAACTCCGAAAAGTGTTGTTTAACGTATTGAACTCATACAGAGATAATAGTTCCTTACGGTTTTCGTTGACGGGTCCATCGAGGTGTTCCCGGTTTTATTTAGAAACAACACATCCCCTGATACGGGTGAGATTGATCCCGTAATCCTCTGATTAAGAGGCACGCTTTCATCCACCATACTGTAACAGGGTATTTAATAGTATGATTTTTCTACAATATGATATAGCGCCAACCTCAAACTCTTCATCTAAGTAGAACCTGTTTCACTGACGCTCAATCCTAATGAAATTCTACGGCTACATTTGGTACTCTTGTCTTTGTGATACGAGAAAATCAATCCCTTTGTATCTTTCCAATATATTGTAAACAGAAACCTTTTAATGTGATTATATTCACTTTATATACAAAACAGATAGAAAGACAAAAAACATGATTATCTTAGGCTGGTTGTTCTCTAATATAGATGTTCTTTGTTTTATGTGAAATTACAAACAGGAAAAACCCTATGGCTTTTACTTAATTGGAATAGTAAGAGACGACCTGGCTACAACCTATAATTATGACGTCATTGATGAGTCTTTAACATGATATATGCAGTTTTTCATAAAAAATTATTCTATTTAAAAAATTGTTTCAATTACAAAAAGTATTTAACCTCATTAATTTCCTTTAAAATGAGCCATTGAACAACTCTCCACGATGTTCCAGTGCCAAGCCATCTATGGAAAAGGAAAAAAAAGAGAAAAAAGGATGCCATTTAGCTAGAATGCTGCAGTAGCTGCCACTTTTCTTTATTTTCAAGCCAATATATTTCCCTTGCTGTTCAAGCCAAGGGACAAAAAGTTTCCTATATAGGGGCTTCGGACAAGGCGGTTCTAATGGTGTATTTTTTGTTTTGATCTGACTCTATTTTTAGGAGTTACGGGTCATTATATCTCTTAACATTGGACGTGATCGTCTCTTAATAGGTTGCTAGCTACCGCTACAACCCTGATTGCTAGCTACCGCTACAACCCTGATGTCTGTTGAAAGGCCCAAAAAACAAAAATTTGCAGTTGCAGTTACCATAAATGATGATTCATTGGAACCAGCACCTGAACTATCAAACGTGATAAGATATGAAATTTGACAGCCTGGAACATCAATTGCGATAACACCAATACGGACAGCTAAATCAAAGACTATTGCTAAATTGTCTGAAGTAATCAAAATCCAAAAACGTATAAAAAATGAAAATGAAGAGCAAAGATACGGGCGGCTAGAAGATACGCGAAAACGACAATTAGAGCGTGCTGAAAATGAAAATCAAGGGCAAAGACACACGCGATTAGAAGACATACGACACCGAATAAGTGAAGGAGTCAAAAATGAAAATGAAGAGCAGCGAGTCAATGAAAATCAACCTGGGCAGCGAGAATCAAAACGTGCCAAAATTAAAATGATAGCGCTGATATGATAGCATAAGGTCATAATGATAGCATAAGGTCATCAATGCCTACCATACCTTTGTTAACAAAACAAAGGTTTGCCGATATGTATTTCATAATGACGAAAGATAAGCTAAGGTGTAACGAACCAACCAAATTGAAAATGATAGCTATGATGATTGGGTTTTGGATTTTGACATGGATAAGGTCATCAATACCTACCATACCTTTGAAAATCTAGAATCAAGTTTTATCTAGAATCGGCACATCCCCTGTTACAGGTGGGATTGAACCCGTAACTCTCTGATTAAGAGGCACGCTTTCTTCCACCATACAGTAACAGGGCATTAATAATATGATTTTTCTACAATCAAACCGTTCGGGGTAACGAACTGTATAGTAAGAACGACTCGTCTCAATAGCAACCGAAACTCTAAAAAACGGATTTTAATATCAATAGATACATCAAAAGAATCGGATTTTTATGATGATTTTCAATATTTAAGCTTTATTAAGTTTAGTCTTACTCATCAAAAGTTACAAGCCAATAAAAATTTGTCCTATTTTCGAAGAAAGGAGAAAACAATCCCTAAAAGTCACAGAATCTTAATGAAAATCACACCATCAGTTTCAGCGTTTCAGAGAACCTTACTGTAGAGGTTTCAAGCTCCTATGTGCAAAAATGTGGAATTTGGTATTTTTTGCCAAAAGAAAGATCACGGATTTGTGTGTTTTTTTTGTTTGTTTTTTTTCCTCAGGGGTGATCGTATCGACCCAGTGGTCCTATAATGTCGCAAGAGGGCTCATTCAAACGGAAATTAAAAGTTTCATAAAAAAAAGTTAAAAATTGAATCACTTTTTACAAAAAAACTGCATTCTTGATATCTTTTTATACTGCAGTCTTTTCAAAGATATTTGATTTTTGAAACAATCAAAAGGTTTGCGGTAACGAACTGTATAGTAAGAGGGACTCATCTCAAAAGGAACCAAAACTTTTAAAAACGGAATTTTGATACCAATAGATACATCAAAAGAATCGGATTTTATGCTGATCATGTTAAAGATTGATCAATGATGTCATAACCGTAGGTTGTAGCCAGGTCGTCTCTTACTATTCCAATTAGGAAAAAACCATAGGCTTTTTCCTGTTTGTAATCGAATTATAATAAAGAACGAATATTCTACCGATTGTCTACTAATAACCATATATGACGTAATAAGTGACATGACGTAAAAGTTGAAAAAATCAATTTTTATTTTAGTTTTCAGTTCAGAATTGCTAAAGTTATAAATTACAAAATTATTTATGGTATCTGAGCAATAATTTTAATCTCTTAATTTAAACTAGAAAAATACCCGAAAATTTTTAAACTAGTTTTATTTTTTGATAGGTTTTTGTTACATGATATAGAATAGACCGAACGATAGCAGATAGTAACTGAAATATTAAATAATAGTCGTATCCTTAGCTTTAGTAGTGGTATTATCATCGGTAAACTTTTCTAGGGTATTATGCCATATTTGACTTATTACTTCAAAGTTACTATATAAATATCTTGCAAAACAATAATTTTACTTTTTAAATTGAACTTAGTAGCAAGGTCTTACATGTTAAATTTGGTTTCACAATTATTTGAAAAAGTGGATAGAGAACTTAACTTCAAAAGCTTCACTGACCAAAAAACTGGTAATTGCAAAATTATTTTTAAACGATTTGATATGAAATTAAAACAATTCTAAGAAAATTAAAGGAAAAATCAAAAGTTTGCAGATTAGTAAAATCAAAAGTCCGAATTGTAACTTGATACGATAGCAGAATTTATGTTTATTCACGAAATGAATCAAAAAATGTTTTAGTGTAATAAGAATTTCATTTTATGTTTTTTGCTGGCATTCTTTATGAGAACTATGGAAGCAGTTCAGGCTAATGAAAGCTATATGAAGGGTGAGCACGAGGGGACAAACTTAGATGACTCCATAATTGGCGCACTTGAGAATATTCCCTTTGTAATAAGACAGTTTGTTTTCGTCCTGTTTATTGTTGTAATAAGCCTAATCTTATGGCATATCATACGCAACTCCAAAAAGCTAAAACAAAAGGCATGGAACAAGGGACAGTGAGTATCACACTGAATCGCAAACAAAAATATTGCACAACAAAATCTGTGGTTATAAGACATATCAAAATTACAATAGAGTGAATGAATGTGTTATTTTAGCGCCTTTGAAAGCAGACATAAGTAAAATTAATGCTGAGATCGTTCATCACCCCCAAGAAGAATATAAATACTATAAAAGTTATGTGTCCGTGAAAGATAAACAGAAGGATGAATCCGGGTTGTAGCAGCAGCTAGCAACCTAGTAAGAGATAATCATACCCCATAGTATAATAGAGATACAAGATACCGCCCAACAGTAAAAAAAATTCCTATAACTCCTAAAACTAGAATCAGATCAAAAAACAAAACACACTATTAGAACCGCAATGTACAATACCCCTGTACAGGAAACTAAATGTCCCTTGGCTTGAAAAACAAGAAAAATATATTGTTTTGAAAATCAAGAATAGTGGCTAAACCACGATATTAGGGATACCCATCAAAAGTTACAAGCCTGAGAAAATTCGTCGTATTTTCAAAAAAGGGGAAAACACACCCTAAAAGTCCCAGAATCTTAATGAAAATCACACCATCAGATTTTGCGTATCGAAGAACCTTATTGTAGAAGTTTCAAGCTCCTATCTCAAAATGTGGAATTTCGTATTTTTGCCAGAAGAAAGATCACGGATGCGTGTTTTTTTCCAGGTGCGATCGTATCAACTCCTTGGTCCTAGAATGTCATGAGAGGGTTCATTCAAACGGAAATTAAAAGTTCTAGTGCCTTTTTTAATTAAAAAAAATAGAATCACTTTATACAAAAAACTGCATTTTTGATCTCTTTTCATTCAGCGGTCTTTTCAAAGATATTTGGTTTATGAATAGCAACAAGAAATGAACGCATTTAAATTCCGTTTTACTCACAAACTATGAAGGGGTTGGTAATGATGCTGCTATGGTAGATTCAACTGATTGGGCAGTATTTGTTGTTAGTGAAGATTAAAACTAGTCTACATAATAGTTACTATTCCTGAATCAGCTACAAATGACAATTTTTAATCATAATTCAGTTTTAATTTAAACGTGTTTTGTTTAATTTTGCCTACTACGGGTCATGGTTAGCTCCTTACTAGGTTGCCGGTATCCCTGTAAACATGAGAATGATAATAAATCAGATGAAAGAAAAAGGATGTCGGATGATGTCTGATATCAGATTCAAGATATCAATCAGATTAGATGAAGTTAGACTAAAAAATAATCAAGGAAAGTTTTTCAAAGCATTCCGTGAAATACATAATAGTTACAATTCCTGAATCAGCTACAAATGGCAATATTTTCTAACTAGTCAGTTTTGATTTAAACGTGTTTTGTTTAATTTAGGCTATTACGGGTCATGGTTAATCTCCTACTAGGATGCAGCTATCCCTGTAAACATGAGAATGATAATCAATCAGATCAAAGATAAAGGATATCGGATGATATCTGATATCAAATTCGAGATATCAATCATATTAGATGAAGTTAGACTAAAAATAATTAAGAAAAGTTTTTCAAAGCATTCCGTGAAAGAGTGTAAGGGATTCTGAGACTTTATGTGAAAAAACCCGACGAAAACTTAATATGTCAATTGCACGGTTTTCAACAACATAATGTTAGTTACATTCTTATTATTAAAATGCAACTTGTTATTCGACTTGAACTATTTTTTTTTCATTTTATTTCTTCTTTTGTTTCAAAAGCCCGCTTTCTTAACGGACCTGGAATTCGGACCGAAGACAGCGTGGACCAATTTGGAAAAAGACGGTTTTTACCATACGGGTTGGACCATCTTGAACTTGGAAATTCTTCTAGCATGCATAGAAAATACTTGGCTGAGAATAAGGTTAGATATTTTGATCTAGTGATCAGATTTGAAGCCACTGCAAAATAGATTTTGTAGTTGCAGTCTTAAACTTGGTAGGCTACATTAAAAAAAGTATGTACTAAATTAATAGTGAATTTGCTAATGACGAATCGGCCATCAATAAACTTAAACCGCAAGGCCTCGCACGTCGGCTAGTGTCATAACACGGATCTATAATTATATGCAGCTTCAAGTATTTCAGGTAATTTATCAACACCAACCGCTTTTTCAGCAAGACGCGTTTCAAGTATTTTATTTAAACCTTCCGGGGTGTATGCACGCATTGTTTTATAGAGACTGTTGTTCTCTCTTAACCACAGAAGTGCTTCATGGACTTTTCTCAGATCTACTAGTGCGGTCCAAACATTCTTGCTATAAGCAGGTTGACCATTGACAATGACTACAAAACTATCATTGTTGAGAAGTTTTTCAGGCTAAATATCTGCATTTGCTTGCACATCAACAGGTAGATATACTATTCTACCCTTAAGAGCGTCAACAAGTTCTGTTCTAGGTCTCTTCAACGCAGTTACTTGCCCTAATCTGACAACCGCAAGACAAGGCATTACAAAGCAAATCATTGCCATTTCAAAATTATTTAGCAGTCGATATGAAGGTTATTTAATACTGATCGGACATTCTCCTGACTTTTCAACATTTTCCCAGCACAGTCATCACAGATAGAGAATGAATCTATGAGATCCTCTGTCAAACCTGTACAATCAATCAGATGTTCTCTGTCATCTTCAGGTATGTCCCGCTGAACGTGTTCCAAAATTGTGGCCAACACTACGCCAAAACCTTTCCTATTTGAAAGGGATCTTTGACTCTTCAATTGGCATTTTGTCTTTATCTGCTCGCAACTGTCATAATGCATTGTGGGGTATATATCCCTGATGTTAGCTACTTTATCAAGGCTCTCACCAAATAAGTTTATTATTGTATTTTCATCTACAGGAACTCTAATATTGCTATCACCGTAGATGACGTCTTGACTATTACAATAGAGTCTACTTGACACTTCTAAATAATCACTTAGTTCCTTGTACGAACCCTGGACTTTTAGTAGATTAATATGTTGTATAATCTTAGATTTTGATACTGCCTTATATACGCTATTAATGAAACAGGTCAAGACAGGAAAATGTGGAGCTAGTGCCCTTAGAAAACGCAAATAGCTCTGACATCCCTCATTTGAGCTACAGTACGACGAATGTCCATGCTTTCTTGTGTCTCTGTAATTCATTTCACAATAATCCAAGCCGTCAAGGTAGAAATTAACCATTTTGTCAGTTGAAAATTTTAATGCTATATTATTTTCAAGGATTTCAAAAAGAATTTGACATAATGCAAATCCGTCGGATAGAGCTTGCAGATCTCAGGATGACATTGCCAGGTAACCTGCTGCCCAATTTTTTTGTTTTTTAATGTTTACTCAGATTGTTATAGGTGAGTTCAGCCATCATAATTTCCTTGTCAGATCTAGTTTCAGAGCATTTTTCAATAGTTGTCTTGTACTTTTCAGGACAGCTTGTTCTACAACACAGAGCATTTTTTGCCAAATATTCAGTAGAACTAAGAGAACTGTTTAAAACACAGTTAGAAATACTTTTTTCTCGAGGAGAAATCCCAGGAATTTGTTCTAAATCACCAGTCTTACAAAGACATACACTAATAACCCTAACAGGTTCGTTTCCCTCATAATTGAAAAACATGTGTTGTCTAATATTTTCCATTGCATCTATAAACTGATCCAATGTTGCTAGTCCATAGCTTGGAAGCTTTTCATTACACTGACAACATTTCTATTGGATATTACTATGAAGTTTTGCCAGAGCATTTCAAGCCGACTTTTCAACAGCATCCGCTCTTTCAAAAAGAATTTTAATCTGTAGTTTTGAATACTTTTTTTAATCCTGGTAAAACATTTTTAAATTTTTCTCAATTTACGAAGATCAGCATGCATTTTTGCCATCTTCTTCGACTTTTGAATGTAATTTTTAACTTTGTCCTCATGCGTTCTTTGGTAAAGGATCGCAGAGGTTTTAATTTTTTCATTATAGCTTTTTTCACCCCTGTATCTACCCATTATTCTGATAGCAACTTTTTTCTTATGTTTGTATCGATAATCTTTATTATTATCACACCGTTCCTTGCTCTTTTGTTTGGCTGTCTCAATTTTCCCTTCTCGATACCCTTAATCCGTTACATACCTCTGTTTTACTCTGTCATGTTTCATTTTTTTAAAATCCTGGATCACAAGACATCTTAATAGCAATCTTTACGCGTGCTCGAGCTTTATTGCGTTCGGCGGCATTTTTATCTCTTTTAAATAAACTTTTCTGATATTTCAGGATGTTAGCTTTATTTTTTGTGTAGTAAAGTTTTCTATAAGTAAAAATTTGGATTGCTCTATTTTGATATTTTTTTTTTTGGTTATTCTTTCTTTTTTTCCATTCGCGTGAGACTATATTTTTTCAATGTTTAAAATTATTAAGTACACTATACCACGTGTCGAGTCGCTAAAACCTAACAAAAAGCCACTAATTTTAAAATTTTTCAGGCATTTCTCTTGTTTGAATTAAAAAATAAGTATTATTGGTTAGACACCATAAATATTTTTGCAGTTTACATAATAACTTTAGCGATTCTGAACTGAAAACTAAAATAAAAAAAAATTGAATATTTCTCATTGGAAATATAGGACAACAATATAGAGATACGTACTTTACGAGTTACAAACCAAAAAAGTTTGGTTCCAGAATACAATAATAACTTTGAACTGAGATGAAACGAATTTTGGTTCCAGGAGACAAAAAGCAAAACTAATTTTAAAATATGCATGTATTTTTGTAGTTTAAATTAAAAACTTAGTATTATTGGTTATACATCATGAATATGTTTGCAGTTCACATAATAACTTCAGCGATTAAGCCAAAAAAGAAAATTTTGGTTCCAGGAGACAAAAAACAAAACTAATTCAAAAATTTTCTGGTATTGTTCTAGTTTGAAATAAAAATTAGTATTATTGGTTAGACATAATAAATATTTTAGCAGATTACATAATAACTTTAGTAATTCTGAACTAAAAACTAAAATAAAAAAAATTGAATATTTCTCATTGGAAATATAGGACAACAATATAGAGATACTTTACGGGTTAAGCCAAAAAAGTTTGGTTCCAGGATATAATAATAACTTTGAACTAAGATGATATAAAATTAATGGTGTAAAAAAATGGCGTAGCGAGTCAATTGAAGCCAAAGGGAAACCAAACAAATTTTAAAATTTTCAAGTTTTCTTCTGGTTTGAATTAAAAAATGGAAATTGTTGTTCAGACACCATAAATATTTTTGCACTTTGCAGTTAAATAAAATTATTTTATTTAAAATTTTCAGGAATTATTCTAGTTTCAGTTGACGAATAAGATTTTTTTTCAAGGAATCGATCAGCTAACTAAGTTCAATATATGCAATGGTATGTTCTTCGAATGACCGTCTTTTAATTAGGTTGCTAGCTACTGCTGCAACATGGAACTATTTAAAATAAATATTTTATCTTTAATTACAGAAGGAAATAGATGTAGCAAGTTACTATTGAGACGAGTCGCTCTTACTATACATACAGTTCATTATCACGAACTATTTGCTTTGATGTATCTATTGTTATCAAAATTTCGTTCTATAGAGTTTCGGTTACTATTGAGACAAGTAGCTATTATTACTATAGAGTTCACTACCATGAACTGTTTGACTGCTTCAAAATTCAAATATCTTTGAAAAGACTGCAGTATGAAAATACATCAAAAATGCAGTTTTTTTGACAAAATTGATTCTACTTAAAAACTATTTTATTTTTAATTACAAAAGTGACTAGACGTAGCAATTTCTTTTAAAATGAGCCATTATACAGCTCTCTATGATTTTTCAGTGCCCAGCTAGCTGAGGAGTAAAAAAAGCAGAAAGAAAAAAAGATGCCGTTTGTGGAGAATACCACGGTTAAAGTCAATTTTCTTGATTTTCAAGCCAATATATTTTCTTTGTTATTCAAGCCAAAGGATGGTAAGTTTGCTATATAGAAGTTTTGGACGGGGCGGTTCCAATAGTATACTTCTTGTTTTGATCTGAATCTTTTTTCAGGAGTTATGGGTTACTTTAGTTTTTACTATGGGGCGTGATCGTCT
>NW_028300809.1:423216-501076 GCF_049724085.1 Artemia sp. Qi Xiang Cuo
GTTCAGACAACAGTATGTCCTATATTATTATTGGACAGGGATACACCGATGGGCTACTTGAATTTTGATACGATTTATAACTTTGAAACTTCACTTTGGAATTTTTTCTCGACAATACAAAGTTTTACATTGTAACTTTTTGCTAGCAACATGTCACTTAGTTTCCAGATGACTTATAATTTATCTCTTTGGAAGTTGTTAAGGACAATACAATTAGTTTTATTGGGATACATAGTTCTAAACTTAGTTTTTCGAAAAATGCAATTAGATTACACAAAAATACTTTGTATCTCGAGTGACTATTTTTTTGTATAGCAAATTCTACCATCTCTTGATACTTTGAAAATTCAAGCTCTTGGCGAATTAAATTACATTGTTGGTCGCCCGTCATGTACATTTGGTCAAACTGATATTTATTGCATACTTTGGCGACGTAGAGGCGGACATATTTATTGCTCTTTTATTTTCTGTGGGAAAGATTTTTTTACAAAGTTTGTCCAATTAAGAAACAATTGTTTCGCTACTTTTTAAATTCGACGATTAAGTTTTACTCGATCCATAGGTTACTTGGATATTTAGGTTCATATTTTGGGTGATTTCATTTTACTTGAGTAACCTTAATTGGTAAATTTGAGGTTTTGAATTTTTAACCCGTTACAGCAGCATACCCTGTTTGTCGATAAATGAAAAATATCCTCATGAAAAATAGTCTACCGTTGCAAAAAACAAATTTAAAACACCTATGACGAAAGGATGACCTGAAAAATACATCCAAAATTACTTGGCAGTAAATTTGTTTTTCAATATTGTCGATACATGTAAAATATCACCAAGAAAAACAATTATCCTTGGAAAAACCATGACAAAAAGTATATGTATGAAAAATGATCCATTTGAAAAATATATCCAAAAAACCTGGTAGTAGACCTCTGTTTGTCGACATTTGAACAATAGGTACTTAGGCATTATATCCTACACAACCCTATATACTGTATCAGGAAACACTAAAGGAAAGCAGTCAAACGGGTATTGGCAATAGAGAAATAGATCGCAAAGCATGGTTTCTCATTGTCTTTACAACATTTAAACTATTGTTCTTTGGTGTTTAGGGGGGGGGATACCTAAGTTAGGTTCTCATAGGTTTTGCATTTAATATTTGCTATGCTTTATACCCAGCCCCCCTCCCCCACCCAAATTTGAAAGTAAATAGCGCAAATGTGTTTCTGAACTATTATATTTCCATCCTTTTTTATTTTGTTTAATTAACATTAATCAAAATACACCTAAATTGAGCTGGCAATATACCTCTGATTGTTGACACATGAAAAATGTCCTCATGAAAAATAATTACCCTTGGTAAAATATACTCATAAAACAAATTTGTTTTCGTAATATGATTATATTGAAAAATAGACTCATACTTACTTGTAAATAGAATTCTGTATGTGGATATATTAAACTGTATTCTTTTACTAAATACTTACAAAGGAATATAGACAGACATGAAAAAAAAAAAAACCTGGTCGTAAATCTCTTTTTGTTGATATATGAAAATTGTCTTCATGAAAAATAATTACCAATGAAAAAATATACCAATGAAAAATAAAATATGTCTATGAAAAAAATTCATTTTAAAAATATATCCAAAATGACTTCTGTTTGTCTATATATGAAAAATATCTTAATGAAGAAAAATTACCCATTGAGAAATATATCCGTGAAAAAAATATGCCAATGAAAAATTATCCATTTTAAAAATATACCCGAAGTGACTAAGCAGTATACCTGTGTTTGTCGATATATGAAACATGTTTGGCGAAAAACTTATTACTTATCCAAAAACATAATTTATAAAATACATCCAAAAATTAATACATGTGAAAAAATACATCCAAAAATTACTTGGCAGTAAATTTCTGTTTTTCAATATTGTCGATACATGAAAAATATCACCAAGAAAAATAATTATCCTTGGGAAAAAGTCCATGACAAAAAACATACCTATGAAAAATGATTCATTTGAAAAATATATCCAAAAGAATTTTGTAGTAGACCTCTATTTATCATCATGTGAAAATTATTCTCGTGGGAAGTCATAAACCTTGGTCAAATACACTTATAAAAATGTACCCATTAAAAATGATCCATATGAAAAATATACCCAGTATGACTTGTCAGTATACCTATGTTTGAAACAGTATGAAGATACTGTTTTGACATTGAGATACTATATATACAAGTTTCCTAGAGAAAAATAGCTTGGTTCTAGGAATAGAAGAGGATACATTGAAAAATATTCGACTCTTAGATTAATAATGCAGAAATGCCTGAGTCCTGCAACCCCGTAAATCCTAAGTCTTATAAATTATAAAATGTTATATGAATCAGTTGATAGAAGAGCTTTAGCAAAGGTCCTATCCTATTATTGTAAACAAGTTAAATATATTTTGGGGAACAGTAATACATACGTAAATAGCATTGCTTTAATTAATATAGAAAATAAAGCTATTAGCTTGTTTCATATCAAATACGAAGATGAGCAGGGTTGCTTCCTATATCCAATTAATTTGATCAAAATAATCCTAGGAAGAACAGCATAGGCAATGTATGAACTTGGAGAAGTGCAATGCTCTTAGACTTAGATCATACTGTTTATTTAAGCATCCTTGATGAAAATGTTAGCAAATTGAAAGAATTACTATAGATTTTAGGAGGATAGGGTGCACGGATAGATTTGAACATTGACATCAAGAACACTAAATCGCTAATACTAGGAATAAGTGAAGGGAAGCTGGGCAACAACAAGGTCAATTAGGTCAAAAGCCTAACTAACCTATGTAGAATTATTAATAAAGATAGTGGGTGAAGTTAGAATCTTAAAAGAAGAACAGCCCCGACTAATTGTGTTTTTTGACATTTGGGAAAAGTTTGAAGAATTAGGAAGATAAAGTATTGAGCAAACCAATTAAGTCAGAAATTGATTTTATTAAAATATAATATTAAGACACAAAAATGAAAAATGTAAAATTTTGAATTATCACATTTATTAAAATAAAAGTTTGAAAATTAACCGCAAAAGAACCACTTATCCTGGATTCCAGGATATGTGTAGCAATTTCAAGGAAACTGAGAAATAAAAACATCCTAGATTATTTACTTTTTTGTCCTGGAATAGTATATTTTAGCCTAGCCTACAAAAGTTAAACTTTCTTGTAATTAGTAACTCTTCATATCTTGATACAGGGTTAACCCTTGGTCTTTGCTAGGTTTTTCTTTAGAAGGGCCTTGGATGATTGTAATTGTTTTAATTCTTATAGCTTTTAAGACTTGTGGTTTATAGCTTTATAAATTTATAGCCTTATAGATTGACGTCCCTTATATTCTGTGCGACAAATAGTCCGAGTGACGTATATATAGCCAGACCTTATACCGTTGTCTGTTGAGTTCGATAAAAGTAAACATATTTTACCGAACCTCTCTATATAACATTATTGAAGCTTCTCATCTACAACAGTAGGCCACCTCATATAATTAGTCAGGCCAAGTCTAAGGTAAAACCACTCTAGTTTTAATCACCTTTAGAACCGTACCCAAAACTCCCTTCAAGGGCAAGATTAACAACCATTTTACGGCATCAAATATACTTTACCACATCTGGTGGCTTGCAAAAAAACTGGAATGAGAAGAAAGAATATAGTTGTAAATTGAAAACCAAATGACCCTACCAGAAAAAAAAATGACTTTCCTTACAACATTACTGTAATATTCAAAAATTATACCAGAATACGTTGGAGTTTCCGATGTAGATATATTCATTGCAAAATTAAATTCTAACGATTTAACAGAAACAATTGAAGATAAAATCAAAGAACAATGCGAAGTAGCCAGATTAAGAGAAACCGTGCCAAAATATCTTAAATCAATTAGATAAAAATGGCAAAAGACATTGACACTCTAATTGAATCCTTTAAAACCAAGTTCAAAGAAAAATGCCTTTCCAATAGGTGGACAACTGAAGTAGTTTCGTTTAACGCCTCAACCAGTATTTTGGAGTATACGGACAAGATTGGTCAGTTTGTATGATTACAATTGGGTAAAAGCGGAGTTGACGAGACAATAAAAGAGGTATAATTGCATACCTTTACACAACAGTTATAAAAAACTGTTAAGACTAAAATTATCGCGTAAGCCTTGGGGGAAACGGAATTAAAACTGATGAAGTTATGAAAAAGTTTAATCAGAGGTTGATAAAGGGCACAGAAAACAAAATTAATATAAACTATGGAAGAGCAAAAGCGTGGAATATTTAGGGAGACGGAACGTTAACTAAAAAGTTGCGAACGTGGTCAAGGTCCATCTTATATGGAATTAACCGACCTATTCCATGGCCTGGAGTCCTTATTGGCGTAACAATAGTAGAGATGAAAGGGGCAACCACCACCACCTAATACAGATAGAAATAGAACCAATAACGATAGAACAGCGATGTAGAAAAGAAATTATAGACTCCGTGTAGGGCAAGAAACTGCTGGACAACATAGGAAAACATTCCGTTGTTAACACAGTTACAAAAAAAATCACTACGTGACAGATTGTAGGCATAGAAAACTGTAGAAAGGGCCAGCATACAATGCAAGACCCTAGTTCTGACGACAAGGTAGCAGGAATTTAAAAAACAGGTAACAAATAGTACTTGGCAAGTACCAAATAATATTCCAGAATTTATACCTAGAAATCAGACGGTAAACAACACACTAGGTCAAAATAGTAGAACTGAAGAAAGCCGGGAAAATCCCTAAAACTTATGGACAAATTTAATTATGGACATTAATTAATTTATGGACAAAAAACTTATGGACAATAGTAATTGATTTTCACAAAAACATGGAATTTTGATTCTTTTTCCTCAGAGAAAGAATAAATAGAAACGGCTGCACCCACATACATAAGAAAACTATGTCAATTGTTTGACGTTTTTAAAATCCAAAATAGTTGGGAAGTGTTGAAAGAATATTTGGCTCTATTTTGGATAAAATATTTTCAACCACGACAAGAGAAAATAAAGCTTAACTATCCATCTGACAGTATTAATGAAATAGTAAAATTAATCTTCAAAGAAAATTTTTGAAAACAAAATTCAAAAAAATGAAGGAGGGTATACTGCCAAAATAAGGTCGTTGGAGGCTGTTAAATTTGGAGCGAGCTCAATCACTGCTGGCCTCTCGAAGTTAAGTAGATGTGATGGATCTATTGAACTTTGACCTTGTTGGGTAGCAATTTCCATTGAATTGTGAAAACAATCACCATAACTAAAAATAATATTAATGGGAAATGCAGCGAAAGTTTACATTGAGTGGACATATGCGTAAGGTGACTGCAATTTTATAAAATTATTTATAATTTAATACATATTCTATTAGCTACAAAATCTAAAATAATTTTTTAAATTCCAGCAAAATTTAAGCGATCTAAAGATTTAAGTGAAACTTGTAATAATTTTTTTATTCAATAGAAGTGCTATTTAAAAGGAACCAAAATAAATATAAAAATAAGCTATAACCTATAACTTACCCAGCAGATAATCGCCAATGACAAAATCCTTTAAAAAAGCCGAAAGTGAACCATTTCATCACAAGAATAGCGTAGTAGTTTCAATTTAATAACTTTAACTGTAGTGATGCTTTCAGTCGGAGCAAACTAATCGGCACAGGTGACCCCTGGTTTAAATATTTTTTTTCACACGTCCTAACCCAAACACTCAAACCTCACACCCCTAACGCCCTAAGAATAAACTAAACAAATACAGTTTTTGAAATTAAAATGAACATTAGGCGGTGAAAAACAAACAGGCAATGAGACTGAATCCTAATTTCCTTGGTTTCAAACAAGGAGTTATCAAAGAGTATTTCCGTTGTAAAGAGATTAGTACTTTCATGCAATCTGTCAATTACGTTAGACTTTCATCGAAATGAACTATTAGGCTGGAAACTGCCAAAATTTTAGAATAAGCATAGTAACTGGAAGTATTTAAGGCAAAAATATGACCAAAAAATCAAATCTATTGAGGTTCTAAGAACCAGGAAAATTAAGAAAATAGTTTTTGATAAAAATTAGAAAAATTTGGAGGGAAACACTGATTGTAGGATAGTTAACCCACACAATATAAATAATAGGCAACTCCCTGCTCCCTTCCCCCCTTAAACATGCAGATAAGGCGTTTGACCCTAGAATGGTAAACTGTGTTAAAGCTTGTGAAATCTCGTTAGTAAAACAGGGGAGGTATAAATTTATGCTTATTAAGGTCCTGTTAACCTGACAGAGCAAATCAGCTGCTTGATAAAAAAAACACAGGTGATCCAAAACTCTTAGGCTTCACTGAATTCAACAAGCAAAAAGTGCAGAAGAAAGTCCGGTTAGAAATACAAGTTGTGGCTACTAATATTTTTTGTTAGCCCGAAAAATATGAAGTAAAGGAAATTGAAGGGAGGCTGCTAAGCTTCGATGTGTGGACTAAAAACAATCCTAGATTTTTATATTAGTACGAATAATAAGTGGGGTCAGAGACAATAAATTATTGTGTTTATATGTTCGTTATAACCTCTGAGCTTCAACAGCCTCACAGGGAAAACTGTTGTTGAGCCTGCGAGATGATTTCTATGTTGATCAGAGCACCAAAACATACTACACAGATTGCACCGAAGATGGTTTGGGAGGAAGATAAAAAAGGATCAAATTCTAGCATTTTCTAATATAATTTTCAATCTAGAAGCTTGGCTATTTTGGAATATAATCCAAATGTATATATATATATATATATATATATATATATATATATATATATATATATATATATATATATATATATATATATATATATTCATTGAGACAACGACAAACTTCTTTCTTTCTCGAACTTCTTTCTCTCTTTGCTAGTAAATATGGTTACCATTTTATACAGAAAATTCCTGGGAAATTGAAAGAATAACGACTCTTTCCCACGTTGTATATCAAGATGGCAGAGAAAGGGGTAGTCGCCAATTTTATTTCAACTGGTAAATATTTTCCACTAGTGAAGCCGATTTTTGTTTAAAACAATATTCCTATCGTTATAAGCAAAGGACTTCATCAAAATATAAATTAACCAAATCTTGAGTGAAGTCGCAGTGTTAATTCAACCATTGAAGGGAATATTAAATATAATTACTGTAAAAGCATAATCATTGTGAAGTAAGGGTATTAAAAGTGAAAAGTCCCTAACAAGGCTATGAATCGGTTCTTTGGGAGAAAAAAATGATGGGAAAAATTTCTCTCTGTGGACCACAGATATTAAAAACCAGTATTGGGAAACAACAATGTAGAAGTGAACATATATGATAAATAAGTGGGCTTATTTTTATCAAATAGCTTTTAACTGTGTATTTTATGTTACACATAAATTATCTTTATCCACAGCATTGAATAATAAATAATTCAAAGGGTACATAATTATTGCCTTTTTTGGTGAAAAAACGAACAAAAACAAACAAACAGAAACCTAAAAATGGATAACCTTTAAGCACATACAGCGCAGAGCACATAGACACAGTGGGGTTCTTGAGCACAAAAAAGCGTATAGAATATGTTCCTTAGTAAAATTATGTTACTAAGAAATAAAAAGCCACTAATAGCTTCAAGTAAACTGCTCCAGAAAATGAGAAATTACATATTGCAACAACCGTAAACAGCAGCTTTGTCGATAAATTTTTTTTTCGTATAATAAATTACGCTTAGTTAGACTTTTCAGATTCAGAGTCTGGCAGATTCTGCTTAATGCGTGTGAGCAAATATTTAAGTTTCATTCTTATAAAAATTTACATTGTTTTTTTTCTTATAAGTAACTATTAAGTTTTAACCAATCTTTTTTCTATCTAAGCCTTGTGACTTCTGCTCAACGTATAAATCTTTTAGTCTATAATAATACTTGAAGCGCTGACTAATTCTAAATTAAACGTGCGGAGAGTAATGCAACTAAAAGCTGGGCAGAAACATATTGTTTCTATTTCAGATGCATATTGTGGTTGAAGTAGCGAGTGAGAAAGTAATGAAACCTCTACTTTAACAAAAATATTGTATTTGTTTATAAAATTGTGTGCTTTTTATGCATGCAGCAGTATGTATGCATGCTTTATTTGTATATTGAAATTTAAATTTCTTCTTAAACCACAGACCTAGTTTTTTCTTACAACCAATTTTTATGCAGTTGGAACCAAAATTTGATCTAACTTCAACCATATTTTGGTTGATTTATTTTTGCCAATATTAACCAATTTTTGACGACTTTTCAAGAGCTTGTTGTTAGCAGATCCTAAGACTAATTTCTTTTTACCCAAGACCTATACGCTGCACTTGTTGAAAATAAAACCGTAACTTATACATTCAAAGTACGTCAGCAGCATGCAGTAATTAGTGAGCATTTAACTACCAAATTAAAATATTAAGACGCAAAAATACAAAACGCTAAGTTTTGAATTGCCACTTTTCACTAAGATAAAAGTTTCGAAATTAACTGTAAAAGAATCAAATATCCTAGTTTACAGGATTTGTGTCGGCTTTGAAAGGAAATTTTGAAATAGCCACTTCCTTGCTTACGTGCGTTTGTGGCCCGGAAAGCGTGGTTAAGCCTGGCCTATGAAACTTACAATTTTATGTAATTAGAAACTTTTTTATCTTGATGCATGGTTCAACTCTGGTCTTTGTTGAGCTTTTGCTAAGAAGGTCTTTGGATTATTGTAAGTGTCTTTATTCTTATAGCTTTTAATTATATCTTTGTTGTTCCTTAAATTCTGTGGTAAAATAGTCCTAGTGAAGTATATATAGCAAGACTTCGTACTTTTGTGTGGTGAGATTAATAAAAGTAATCATATTATACCAAACCTCTCTATATAACATTATTTAAGCTTCTTGTCGACATCAGTAGGCCGCCTAATATAATTAGTCAGGCCAACCTAAGGGAAAGCTGCCATAGTTTTAATCAGCCTTGGAACCATAACCCATCCCCGTGGAAGAGCCAGATTAACAAGAATTCTACTGCAACAAAATTTTCTTTACTACAATAAGTCTATGAACGAAGACTACAACAACAGAAGCCAAACCTATGAGAATGATCAAGAAGAGTTCAAAAGCTTTTATACTCCAAAATAAGAGGAGTATTTGCTATATATTTTGCAGAGACATTGCCTATGACTACTTTGGGTACTCATCTGACTTTCTGTATTTTAAACAGTAAGCTGTACCAAAAATATTGGTATATCCAGCTTTCTAAGGCTATAATAAAAGAACGATTGGGATGGCTGGGACAAGTTCTGCTGATAAATGATGACATATTGCCAAAGAAAGTTTTTGTTGGCCAATCTTCTAGATCTCCCAAATAACCCATGTCTTGCCTAAATGAAATTGGAATATATCTTAAAGAAAGATTTCAGGGAAAACCAAACTCCTTGGAAGGGTAAACAGAGGAAGAATTTAAATTTATTAGGATTACAGTAAGCTACTGTAATCCTAAATTTAAATTTTTACACTTTAAATTTACAGTAAGCTACTGTTAGTAGTAGCAGTTTTAGTAGAAGTAGTAGTGGTAGTTGTAGTAGTAGTAGTAGTAGTAGTAGTAGTAGTAGTAGTAGTAGTAGTAGTAATAGTAGCATGTAAATTTTGGTGTGTAAAAATATATGTAGACTTGTTTTTTGTTTTTGATTCTTCTTTGATGAAGGACATGTCTCATTTGAATTTTATTTGCCTCGATTTTTAACTTATTAATTTTCTATATTGGAGTTAATGGTGTATAATAGCCTTTGCTCAGCAATTGATATATTCATTGATTATATTTTTTAATTGCAGTTGGGGTATAATACCTTTCCAGAGATTTCTGTATGAAGGTGGAATGGTTTGGTTTTAGTTGGCTGGATTTCTTTGAGTTGGTTGTGGGTGTGTTTTGGTTTGACACTGTGATGATTAAATAAAGTTACATTTTAGCATATTAAGTATTTTCAATTGTCCATAATAAATTTGTTACTTTTTAGTTTTTTCAAGGTTCAGTTGTTTATACTAGGTTTTTGGTAGGGTGACTCAGATGTGTTTATTTTTTTAGTAATTGATTTTTGTATATGTTGAGTTTCCCTTGTTGAATTGACTTAGTGAAATTTCCTATATATTAAGCAAAATCTAAGTATGGCTCAAGTTCTCTGGGGTTGAGTTGATTGGAATTTGGTGTGTATATTGAGTTTGGCTGGCTCAGGTATTTAGTTTTAGGCACCTTGTTTACACATAACGAATTTAATATCTACCCCACTGAGTCTGTTGTACCAACCCGCCATTAGTGAAAGTTCAGATATGGAAACAAGGGGTTTAAATGTTCGGCATATTTAGTTGCCCCTCTGTCGTTCCTATTTTTCCGAAAGGATCTCATTTGTAAGGTTTGAATGATCAAATTTCTTGGGATGATTTTCATTACTATTTGATAAATAAAATAAAATATCATGTGAGCTGATTGGGATATAGTTACAGTTATTATTTTTGCTAATTCTTACATGTTATACTGTTTCAAAGACAAAACTAGTTAAAAAAATTAACTCAAAAGAAACCATAAAATGCATGGAGTGGAATAGAGGATACAGCACAATGTTCCGCAAATTTTTCAGCCTTGCTGCTAGGATCACTTGTTGTTAATAGATTATTTCTCGAGGGATGAAACTTGTGTGAAATTCATCTGATAGTTCTATCGATAAATTTTTCTCACAAAAAATTGCATCTATTGTTTTAAAAATCTCAGAAAAGCACCCAATGCTCAGCTATTAGCAAGTAAGAGTACACGATTAAATAGTGGCCTTGAACGGTACACATATCCATGAGCTCATGTTTGGTCTGTTTATTAATCAGTTTACGTTAATGAATCTAAATTCTTCTTTAAATTTTGGAGAAAATATTGAAATCTCCTATACATAGAAATAAACATTGAAAGTAGATGTATTCTAATTCAAATACATTTGTCTTTAATACATAAATTTTTTAAACTTTGACAAGATTACATTTAAGCGTCATACAAGAAAAAACTGTAGTTGGAATTGAAATATGTGTGGAGGGAAAATATCTCTTGGGATGTGTTCTTGAAAATACTATTGGAAGTAAAGGATGCAATGTGGATAATTGTATGTTAAACTACGATGGATAAAAATGAAAACATTTGGTGACAAATGTTTGGTGACGTTTAGTGACAAATATTGGTGGAACTTAAAGAATATAAATCATTTCATCACACGTTTAACTGTAAGAAAACAGTACGCAGGTATGTTTAAATTATAAAGTAACGCAATGAAGTAGCGAAGTTCAATTTTGTATTTAAAATTTAATTTGTAATCAATTGTGATGAAAGATTATCACTGACAATTTTAAGCAGAGGATCGAAAGTAAGGCAGGTATACGAGTGTGCTATTTTGCTGAGACAAAACAATTTCTTTTTTTTATTGCAATTTGCAGTTGCAGCCTATGATGTGGTAATATCATATAAAAGCTTATGTTTTAATTTAGTTTTGCAATTGAAATAAGGCATACGATAAAGGAAGTATGATCTAGTATGCTTTGAAAGATTCTAATAATTTTAACATTGTTATTAATAGTTGTTTTGTAGTCTGTTTGTTTGTATTGGAAAGTGAAAGACGAATAAAATATTTGTTCACCACTGACTATAGTTCTAAGTAGGTGGCAGAGCAATCAAAATCATGGTAAATATTTGATGAATGAATCAAGAAAAAAATATTATTGAAATTTTTAAATTTATTTCAAATGGCCCCTCCAATGCGTGAGATTATTCTTGAAGTTTAGCTTGCAAAAGACTTTTCCAGTAGTTTTACCCATGAATTAAACACTTTTATGTAAGAAATGATAATTTTTTTGGTTCAAAGTTCTTAAACATCCGATATGAGCTGAAAACCGTCCTTAGAAAAAACCCCACTAGGAAAGTACTGTAAAGTTAATCTAATAATGACTGGATTTACTAATCAGTTTCATAGAATTACGTCTCACCAACATACTAGTCTTTGATCCAGCTTTTACGAATAGCTCTGATGAATATAAAAGTTATTCTTTAGTTGTAACCTGGTCGTCATTGTAGTTCCAGATGCAAAATGGAAAGATCGAGATTGCTGCTTCATAGCCTCTACTATACCATTAACAATTGGATTTAAAACTCTCTCATCTTTTTCAGACACAAGCTCAATTCACAATCACTACATAATCACACTCTCACTACACAACTTGTTAACATTGAAATCAAAAGGTATCAGAAACCAGAAGAAACTAGAAGATGAAAACCGAAGGGTCACCTTAACTCCGTTAGCAATTTAAGAGCTGAATATATTACTGAAAACTCTATCGATATACTAATTCTGCTGGTTTTGAAAAAAAAAATGTAGTTCTGAGTTATGCAAAGTCTAGTTATCCAAAGACTCCCTTTAATACCATAATGTAATAGAAAGAGTGGTGCTTTCTAAGCTGGTATTAGTGCATTGGGTAAAATAAAAGGTCCAGGGGGTTGTCAGCTGAGAAAGCAGCTAAATATCTTCATTAACTAATCTTTGCAAGATGCTATACTTTGGTGTGACTTCTTCAATGTCCAAATCTTCTGTAAGACCTTTAATAAACGTGCAAGAGCGCATAAATCACAGTTTTGTAGTATCCTAATGAAGAAAAATTTCTGCGTGTTTAATTTGTTCTGAAAAATGGTGCAAAATGCGAAGCTCAACAATTGATAGGCTCAAGTTGATCTGTATCAGAAAAAGTAAGGGACTTCTATCAGCTTATCAAACTTCTGGGTCGACTTTGTTTTGAAATTAAAACTTAATATAAAAACAATTACAGTCATTTTCATAAAACTAACTACTTGACAAGCTTGGTTGTTGGGGTAAGAGGTTTTGGTAATGATAGACTAGCGAGGAGGTACGTATTTCATAAAGAAAATCAAAACAAAGGAAGATCTAGATGTTGGTACTCAAACGGTTCGGTGTGTTAATATGGGCATCTGAAAGAAAAGATGCTTAATATTACAGTCACGGGCTTTTTTTTCATCATCTGACTTTTTAAGTAAAAATCAAATATTTTTTTTTCTGCCTAATACAAAGCTTAAAAAGTGCTTAGAAGAACACTAGGTAATATTCAGCCATTGTTAAGACCATATTTGATCTCTCTATAAACTTTAACTCCTTCCTTGCTGGAGGTATTAAAGGTCTCACCTATATTGAAAACGTCATTGAAAAGGTTAAAAGGAAGCTTTAAGTGAAAGATTTATCACGGAAAAGGATCCGCCTCAAAGGATCCACCTCAAGCAGTTTTAAATTAAGACTATGTAGATTAATGATATTCTCTTATTTACCCTGTTTGAAGAAGCTCATGACGTCCTGCCTGATTATGACTGTATTATAAATGTTTAAAGTCCAATGTTCTTTGAAAAAGATCACTCTACTCTAATCGAATGCCTGGATTGTTTCAAGTGAATGTGATTAAACTTGTATAAAATTCAAATGGAATTTGACAACTCAGTGAGTTTTTTAAAAGCTTGTAACCTTGCAAAAATACTTTCCTGGTGTGTTTCAAGCATATCTTAGAATCTGTTGGATAGCGGATAACACTTCTAATAACCATAATTTTTATGCCCAGTTGATCTAAGTACTCTGGTCATTGAACTAAAGAAATGCAAGTCTATGAAGATGAAGCTCTTCTTACCTTTCTTCTGAAAAGTCTCTGTCTAGGGATTGCGTTGGATGGGTCCAAAATAAATTTTTTAGCTTAACCAAGGAAAATGAAACTGATTTACCATTTACAGCTCCAACAGTTATTTTAATGCATTGTAATCCTTGAGAAATCCGCATTAAGGAGGGACGAACGCTTCGGAAAGAGTACTGCTCAATCTTATTCCTCAAATTGTGAAAAATGGAATATATTTATCATCTTAGACATGTTCCTATGGACCTGTCCACTGCTATTCACTTTGAATTTGAACAAGAAGTACTAATTTTTTGGTCTCTTATTCCAATAAGATTCAACCTGCCTCTGTTTCATATTAAAATTAAGGGTGAGAATAATGAGAATGTTAAAAAGACTGAATTTAATCTCGATATATCCCATAGAGTAGATTGAAAATTATTTTACCATTTTTTTTTCATTAAAGCCCAATACGTATTCCATCTGAAAATAACGACCCTGGAGAGGGAGGTGCTGGAAGAGGTAAATGCCCAGCCTTTCAAAGGGATATAGTGTCCGTTGAAATCAATCTTTTAAAAACATTGAATTCTATTTTACTTCTATTTCAGGGTTTCAACACGGGTGTCATGCTTTTTGATTTAGATAAAGCACGGCAAAGTAAAGAATTCAATTACAGACTTACAGAAGTCGGATATGTTTCTTTGTTCAAAAAGTACAAGCTTCAGTCGATGCTTGGTGATCAAGACTTCTTCACACTCCTTGGAGCCGAATACTCATATCTTTTCTACGTACTGGATTGTTCATTCAACAGACAACTGGACAAATTCTATTCATCTGATCCACTGTTCAATATATACCACAAGTGTGAAAATAGAGTTAAAATTTACCACGCAAATGGACAATCAATTATTCCAAGTAAAAATAAACATTCTTACTACTATCAAAAAGTGATTAAGAACGATATGTAACCAAAATAATGATAGAAAGCATCTATTTTTGTTTAGATTTAATGGGTACTACAATTATTGTTTTGTCGCATATATTCATGTGCACTTAGTAATTACTGATGAACAGCACTTTGGTAACATTTAGTTGGTTCAGTTCTTTGCAGGAAATGGGATTGAAGGTAGAAATGTAAATATCTAGATACGTAGTTGCTACTTGAAAAAAATAAAAAAGATTAAATTCTACAAAATTCAATAAACACTGCAAACTAACTAATCTATTTGATGTAGCTCGAGTAGACAAAACTTTAAATCAATATCCATGTCTGTTTGACGCAAAGACAACAGGATGCACATCCTATGGTAAGATCTTTAAGTGGTCAAGTCAAATCCTTGACTCATTTTCACTACGTCACTACTGTTTTGTCTACGTTAACTGTCTTGTTACAATCATAAATATTACCCCGTTAAAAATTAGACTATAACCAGTATTATTCCTTGGATAACGTATGGGAAAATTTTTAGGGAATTTCTTATTCCCCGCAAAATGATTAACCTACAGGGTATTTTCTAAGGGCTATGAATGACTTTTTTAGAGGGTGTGAATGAAATAATATCCATGTTTTGTACCAAAGCCGTTAGCAGCACCCAAAAACCTTGTATATGTATTAGCCTTCCTATGGAAACTGCATATGGACACACTGCAAAACCTATCTTTTTTATACTTGTTTTTTCTTTTTTTTATGACAAAAGGACAGGGTACTTTATTCTATATACTGAAAAACGTTTCTTACTTCTGTGTAAATTGGATTTGTACTGAGTTTGTACATATTTTATTTGGAATCCCACATAGGAACACAGAGCAAATTTATAGTTTTTTCTCGCTTTGTTTTTCCATTTCCACTTTAGAACAAAGTGGCAAAGATAATTTCTAAAAATATATTCTTTTGGAGTATCATAGCGACTCGATATTTATTCATCAGTTTATGTTTATTAGGAGTTTTGTTTTGAGCTAGTGAGACACGGGACATTAATTTCCAGTTAGTGACCATATATATATTTAATAGAAAATATTGTTTTTATATTAGGAGTCAATTTTTTAAACTAATAATACCTAAACAGATCAAGAGCACCCAAACCTATATGACACGCTGTATGATTCTCAAAGAAAACTTAAGCTCTAATCTTATTTTTCTAGAATTTAACATATAAAGTCCAATGACTAAGCCACATATTCTTCAGTAAATCCTTAAATGCCTAAAATAGATTATATTTCCTTTTTCAAGTCAAATTAAAGACTAATAATACGTTATTACAGTACAGTTTTTCTTTGAAAACTAATTTTAATGCGTTACTTGGCATGATATTTTTCATCCCCTTTAAAATTTAGTTTAAAACCAATAACATATAAATATATCAAGATCCCTATGACCAATCTGATATTGTCTATGAATTTAAATGGAATCTATGCTAAGGTTTTATCTTCTTATAGTACTAAATACAAAACGACACTTAACACAGCAACACGTACTCCTTCAGCTCCTTAATTGCATCCACAAAATTATTTTTCTTTTGAAGTCAAATGTGAATACAAGTTCAAGATCGGAATAAAGAATGTGCATTTTCTAGGATCAAACTATAGGAAGCTTTATATAGCCCCATCATTAATTTTATTTTAATTTTTCCTTTACTCATTACCTAAGTATAAGTTCATTTATTTTTATTTTGGGAGTTATTCAAAATTCTTATGCACATTTTCGGCCCTATTTTAAACTTAAACACGTTTTCAAAACGTTTGCTTTTATGTTTGCGCTCTTTAATGTTTCTGCATTAAACTTTAAAACAAATATTAGAATTATGAATTCTATTTTATGAATTTCAAGAGGACGTTTCTGGGAAGAGTTAATCTCCTCATCTTTTCGTATATAAATATTCTTTCAATTGTACCCCTAGATTTGATATTGACTTAATTTTAATGAGTAATTCTATTAATATATTTTTGATTTTATCAATCTATTGAATTTTTTGGAAAATCAATTTTTACCACCTTTTTTTGTAAGAATTGCTTTGTTTTGAAGTTTTAACTTTCACTTATTTTATTTTTTTTTCATTTGATATACTTTTTTCTATGCTAAGATTGGCATTGACTTGATTGAAAGGTTAATTTTAATAATATATTTTCTCGTCAATTACTTTAGAAGATTTATCAAATATGTCTTTTCGAGCTTTGCTTTCTTGCCTTAGATGTTTCCTTTTAAAATATAATTTTTTATTTAATTTTAATGTTATATATCTATGGAGTTTGAAGTAGAATAAAAAGGGTTGGGAAAAATACTTAGTGGGTTAAAGTCATAAGGGGTGAATGGATAGCCATTGCTTCTCACATTCATTATGACCCCTGGTACACCATAACCAAACAAAACCTTCAATTTATGTAGGATCGGAATATTAAAGTAAACCTACGACAGAAAATTAAGAACGAGTATATCTCAATAAAGCGTATTTTCTTAAGCTCTTCTTTATATTTTCAAATGATAAGAGGTTGGAAGAGAAAGCTTTCAAAAGGGCCAATTTTAAGCAGTCGTTTAACAAGACAAATACTAGCTTTTCCACCACTCTTACCACTCTTTCAAGATCAGAAATGAAACAAAAAGGTACAAATTCATATTATCAAAATTAATAATATAACAAAATAAGTGTAATTCATTTGAACGATTTTCTTAATAGCTAAATGAAATTTTTAATAAAACTTTTGTTTAACCAAAAAACATTAATATGTTTTCTAACTTAACAAAAGTCATCAACAGATTAAAAAAGATATAAAATATAGAAAATTGTCATTAAAATTAAGAGCAGTAATATTTTTTCAACATAATTTTTCAGCGGAAAAGTGTGGTGTATAATATCATCTGAATCATTGCGATCTAGACAATTACATTTCCTGAGATTGAAGAATCTATTATTCGATGCAAGCTTAAACAAAACAAGGCCCTCTAAAATATTAAAAGAATACTATGTCAACAATAAGGGCAAACTTCCCTCAAACAATAATCTAAATTTTCATAAGTTGTTATCAGTCATTTGACTATTATTGTGATTTACTTTAATTTTTTCTTGATGTTTTGAAAAAAAAAAATTATAATGTTTAAGACACATGAAGTATTCAATAAAACGCAAATAATTCAATATGATGCCAAAATTTATAGTTACCGGAGGGGGAAAAGGTACTACCCAAACCCAAGTTTGTACTGATTTTTATTCGGTTTAAGATTGAATTGAATTCAAAATTTAAGTTTTATTTGTTTGAATTGTATTCATTGGTATTACTACGAGTTATTTGTATATTTGTTTTGACTGTTTGTCTAATTTCTGTTCGTTTTAGGTTTCTGGCATTCTTAGAGATAATTCTTTTCTCTAATCGACCAAATGAAAGGTACAATTATATTGTCTAAAGATTTGAAAGTGTATTCGTATAGGTTGACATTCAATTCTTAATAGCCTCAAAAACCTCATTTTTTCCTATTAACCTGTTCTCATCGACAAAGCATCCCCCTGTGTCTTATTAAGACAAAGTAATGCTATTTATTGCCAGAATATATTGTTCAGCCGTAATGTATAAAACAATTCCCAACTCTCTGACAAAGTTTTACCTGTTTCCAGAGGGTATGAATACAACAATTTAGTCTCACTGACTGTTCACTTTTATGATAGATTTAAACACGTAGTAGGGTTAAACATATTTACTCTTCATATGAGAATAAACACATGTATACATAAGAAAAAAATACTTGCAATTCAATACTACTCATCCCTACATGATGATTCCGAGAAATATGTTGAACTTTACACGACTTTTTATTGTATCGTACACATCTATTACATTTATACCTAATTGGTATCTTTCGGGGCATCCCATTTGCAAAACACCTCACTTTTTCTTTGGGATGGTAAATTGGGTGGGGATATTTCTCCTACCCAAGTTTTTATAATTCAAATGTTGAGTATTGCTTCTAAACTTCTTTCTACGATTAATAGTTTGTTTTTTTGCACATTTTCCTTTTACATATATCGCATATATTCCAAAAAAATCCAACAGCTATGTAATTTCTTCTGGCACAGTTTTCAGTTTAAAATATTTTTTATTAATTTGTATTTCTAATCCAATCATAAAAAAACGTGTTTATTCATAAGATTCAATGTAGCATACACCTGTCTTATATCATACTCGTACATATTATACTTAGACTTCAAAGAATAAACATACAATTTACTACATTTTCTTAGTCATAAAGATGCAACCTCGTATATAACTCCATATGCATTTTTTTGTAATCCATTGAATTTTGAATCAATCACTCAGAACATAAACCAACTAAGAGAATAATCTCAAAAAAAAAAAAAAAAAAAAAAAAAAAAAAAAAAAAAAAAAAAAAAAAAAAACGAGACTGTGGCCAGTGGAGAGAAAAGAAAAGACAAATGCAAAACAACGCGGGTATTTCACCCGTATCCAAACAAGGCGTCTTCAGCATGAAAGAAACAAAAGAAGAACAGTATAAGAAAACAAGATAAAACTAAAAACCAATAAAACCACCACCAAAAAAAAAATTGTACAATTGGCGCAAACTGATCAACGTAGGGAAAAGATGCTATTATAGAGTTACTTCAGTGAGGACAACAGAGTAACTGAGGAAAAAAAACTGTAAATTACTTTAATTATTCTGTTGCGAAATAATCCTTTTGTTAGCTATTACTGAAGCAAATCGTTTTGGTCTAGCAGGTAAAATAGTCCCCTGGTGATTATTTAAAATCTTAACTCCCTTATTGACTGTTGATTTACTCTTTAGAAGGTTATCATAAATTGGGTCAATATTTAAATTACCTGTGTCCCTATTTTTCAAAAGTTTAGCAAACATATGTTTTTTAATTTTTATGGTTTTCCTGGCCCATTGAGTGTAACCCTTATCATTTGAAATAGCTAAGGCTTCATCAAATTTTACAAAATGATCTGGTTGAAACCAAAAATGCTCTGCTAAAGCTGAAACAAAAGTTTCTGGAGGCTTGCTTAATTATATGGTTTTTTCCTATTGAATTTCGGTGTTCAATAAACCTTTCAACAAATTGTTGGTGAGTCCTACCAATATAGAACTTCCCACAAGAACACGGAATTTTATACACCCCACTTTCTAAATTTCCCCGGGTTAAATCCTTACCAGAACTAAAGAAACTACCCATTGGCCTCAGCGATTGGAAACATGTATCAGTACCAAATTTACGTAAAACCCGTGAAAATTTCTCACCCAAACCAGGTACATATGGTAATGAAATGAAACTTTTTGATACATCTAAATCTAAAGACTGAGAAACCCAATAACCCTACTATCATGTTTAACCTGTCTATTTTCAATTATTTTGTCAATGAACTTAATTGGGTAACTATTACAAAACAAAATATCCCTCAAGTATAACAATTTCAAATCCAGAAATTCCCGGGAACAAATTCTAAAGGCTCTATCCACTAGTGAAATTACAGCCCCCCGTTTCACCGACAGAGGGTGGCAAGAATGAAAATTTAAATACCTATCATTTTGTGTTGGTTTTCTGTAAATCGAGAAAAGTAAATGGAGATCCCTTTTAATTAATAAAATATTCAGAAAAGGTTATTTATTATTATCCTCAAACTCAACTGTAAGTTTAATATTATTATCAAAACTATTGAAATGCTTACAAAATATTTCTAAAGAGTCCAATCCATGTTTCCAAACGCACACCATATCATCTATGAACCTACCCCAGAAACATGGGGAGATTCTAAAACTGTGTATAGCGGAGCTTTCAATGGTATCTATAAAAAGATTTGCCGATAAAGGAGAAAGAGAAGCCCCTATAGGTAACCCAAAAACTTGTCAATAAAACTCCCCTCCAAAACCGAAATGAAAAGAAAATTCATTTACTAGAATAATTAGTCTCATAATGACTTCAATATCCAAACATGGCTAAACCCACATCTTGTATTAAATCATAGTGTTTTTCTGATTTACTTCTTAAAATGTCCTCGCACCTTTTTAAATCACAATTTGAATACATGGACACAACATCGAAACTGCAAAGAATTGAACTGTCCTCCAACGTGAAATTTCGTGATTTATTAATAAGATCAGTCGAATTTTTAAATATGATTTTTGTGTTCCCAAAAGTGGACGAAATGCTACCGACAACTATTTTCCTAATTTTGAAACAGGTGACAGAACATGTTGGAATCTTGTTAAATACTGAATAATACAGTATGATTAATCTTAATATTTTTACTCAGATGTAAGGCACATACTATGACACAAGCTTAAAAATCTCCACCACATACATAGTTTGGAATAAGGACCATATAGGTGTAAATAATGTTTAGTTGCAAGATAGGACAGGAGAAACCAATCATTACACTCTTTTAACTATCAATTCGATAGGATTTTGGTGTTTATGAAATAATACATTTAGCTTTTTTACATCCATTAACTTGTAACTTGATAATATAGGTTTTTTCACATGCCAGAATTTCAGAATTTTGGATTTCCTCATTTTAAATTTAGATATTATTTTTTTACAGCCCTTTAACTTAAGCATGTAATTTTTTCCTGGATTAAATTTAAGAGTCTTAGAGTTGGTTGTTTAGACATTTAGTTTCGTATCCCTAAGCTTAAGGATTTGTGTTTCTCCATTCACTTGAATTTAAGTGTTTGTTTTTTTCCCTTTGTCAAATGCCGACTTTTAGGTTATTGTAATAGCTTAACTTATGTGTCTAGGTCTTTTCATTGGCTTGAATATAAGTATTTGTGTTTCCGTGGTTTTTTAAATCTAGAAATTTAGCTCTTCTCAATCCCTTAGAATAAAAATGTTTATTGTTCACTACCTTGTTTTTAATTACTTCAGCTATCACCATTACTGAGATTAAACATTTTGTTTTTAAGGATCCCATAACTTAAGCAAAGAGAGTTTTTATGTGGCTAAAGTTTAAGCGTTTGGACTTTTTTTTAATTTAATCAGTTAGATTTTTTATATCCATAATTTAAGTATGTACACTTTTTTGCCATTTAACTTTAAGCATTTAACTTTTCCACGTCCCATAAATTAAGAATATAAGTCTTTTACATGGCTTGAATTTGAGTGGTGGGTTTTTCCTTTCATAATTTTGGGCATTTAGGTTATCCTTATCATGTTTTTATTTTAGCTTGAACTAAAGCACTTGGGCAATCTTCGTTTTCGAATTTAGACATTTAGATTTTTGAAATCTCTTGAATTAAGCATGTAAGCATTTTAGTTACTTTACCTAACTGCCCAAATCCATCCAAACATACGTTTGAATTATATACTACTATAGGTTAGATTTTTTTTTTTACCAAATGTTCGAAGACGTATTTACATTGATGCAGCTGGGCTACCCTAGATTAAATAAAAAACCCTTTCTTAACCCTATGTTTATTTAGAGCTAATTTACATTAGGTTCATCACAATCATTACAAAAGGTAACTTAGAAACAAAAGAATCTATATAAAAACTTTTGAAACGAAAAACAAGTAAAAATGACATATATAAATATTGGAAATTTGGTCATAACAGGGGGTAATATAAATTACTAAATCTTGAAAAGAGTAAAAATTAAATTATATACTCAAGCAAAATTGAGACGACTAAATATCAATAGGAACAGGGGTTGAGGTAGTCCTCTATCCGTAAAAGTGTAAAGCCTGTTGTATCAGTTTCGTGTTATTGAAAACTATATTCGTCTTTAATATTTTGTTTCTTAAATATCAAGAACAAATAAAAGCTAACTCACTAGAGTATTCAAGATGACTGAAATAAAACTAATTCAAGTTTAAATCATAATATGTATTTCTTGGCAATTTCCCCCTTACGGCTGAATAAAGGCTCTTCTGATATTTTAGAGTCACTTGTTTTATTTAATATTTTTATCAAATAACTATTTTTAATTTCAGGAAATTTATTTTTCTACATTCCAAATATTCTGATGGTTTAATACACGAAAAATAAAAAACATGACTTGCACTCCCGTTTTTCGCCATTGTATGACAAATTAGTGTCTTCCTAGTTTGGTAAAATACTATAATGCTCCCTCCCCCTTGTGACACCCTGACACCCTAGCGCATCACTGCACTGCACCCTAGGTGACGGCGTAATATCAGTCTGGCACTGATTCGCCCTTTAAAGTTTTTTTCCTTGTACAAGCTGATGTATCACAAGTGTCGGCTTAAAATATTAAGTGTTTTTGGAAAATATTCCAATTTTTTGTTAAATGAAAATTCTTTCAAGACTTTTTGCAATAAAAAAGGTTGATGGATTTTTTTTAACATGAAAGTATGTTAATGGTTTGTGTGAACTAAAAATTTTCTTAAGTGTCGGTTTTAGTAAAAAAAAACTGCTAAGAAGGTTCTGCAAATCCCATTAAATCATTTTTTTCAAAAAGTAGGTATTTTTGCCTTTTCTTGTCACTTCTGAGCTTGAAAAAATAGTAAGCATGAAAAAGTATTTATTTGTCTTGTGAAGTAGACTGCTTCAATTTTGCCCTCTTGAGTTTTCCTTCTCCCAACCTTCAATGAATTAAAATCAATTGATTTACAAAAATTGCTTGCATTTAGATATGATGTTCTGTGCTTTTTAGTGGTAGTTACCTTCGACTAATCTGATCCAACCACTATTTAAATTATTTTTAGTCAAGGTGTTTCATAAGTTGTCTTGATGGTTAAAAGTTCTGGCCGTCTATTTACCGATTTTAATTTCCACTCCATGGCTTGATTCGTTTTCGAACAGTCTTGATCCCTTTTCTAATTTAATAGAAATTAAACAATAATATTACGAACAAAAGTATGCAGAAAACAGTTTGGAGAATTCTAATGCATGAAAACCAGGTCTTGAAAATATTTTCAATAAAACTGCTATACTAATCAACTTGAAAACACATTAATACAATTATCCAATAAATTAAGTCATTGCAAATTTTACTACAAAAACATCTAAAATGAATAAAAAATACAAAAGCTGGAAGTATAAACTTGAGAACAAACCTATATTTCCGAAAAAGGTGGTGATTTTTTTTTTTTTTTTAATGAAACAGATAAATTAATGGAAGTGAGAATATAAAAATAAAACTACTAATTTAAATCATATTAATGCAAATTATAGGAGTAAATTTAGAGGAATTTCAAAATATAAATAGATGGTAGGGGGGCATCGGCCTTCCGATAAATGGGCTTTTAAAATTAATGGTAAGGAAAAGAAATATAATTTTAGATTTGTATGTAAGTTGAATGCGTTTGCTGAAAAGTCCGCAAATATAATAGAAAATATAGTAAAACAAAATTTCTCCTGAAAATAGGGCTAAAAAGGACATAAAAATTCTGAACAACTATTAACTTAACACTAAATAAATAATGTCAAGAAGACGATTGAAGGAGAAAAAAAGTAAATTCGTCCGGGGCGTAATAGAGCATCCCAGTTGTAGATGCTCCAAATCAACCATTCCTGATTCCTATTGTCCCAAACATGTATTCGTCACTATAAGTGAAAAGTAAAATAATTTATTTGAGGCAGTGAGGGAGCTAAAGTAGCCCTTTTAAAATTGAGCATTGTTACATGTTTTGTATACCGAGAATTTTCAACTACAGCTTAAATTTTTCTTTAAATTTTCCTATGGGTTCAGATAATTTTGGGGTCTCTTCGTATGTTTATTTGTATTTAGTTTTAAAATTTAGTTTGTAGGGACAAGGGGATGGGAAAATCAGCTTAATTACTCTTGAAAAGAAGACTGACAAGAAAAAAGTAAGCAATTGTTGCACTATAAAGTATTGAAAATTTAACTAAAAAAGGAAAATAATGTATAAATAGGCGATTAATGAGTTTAAGAAATTAGAGTTTGCATTTCTTTTAAATTGAAAGAATGTATCAGACAATTTAGGGTGCTATATATAAAGTATTAATATTAGACTCTCTATATAAAATTCTGTCCGTTTGCAAGGTTCGAAAATAACCTATTGTAAGAAATTATTTTCGACACTCCTGTGCTAACGTCGAGAGGAAAGAGATATCGGACGTAAAAAAGCTAGAAATTTTTCCCTATAGCCCCATGTGGGATCTCAATTAGAAAGCTTTAAAGTTGAAAATTAAGCTAATTTTACAAAAAGCAGGAATTCTACTGAATACAATACTGTCAATCCTCTGTTACCCTAGTGGTTTAACTAGCTGTATTATGATTATAAAAAGATAATTTTGTCTTTTTCCATATATATATATATATATATATATATATATATATATATATATATATATATATATATATATATATATATATATATATATATATATATATATATATATATATATATATATATATATATATATATATATATATATATATATATATATATATATATATATATATATATATATATATATATATATATATATATATATATATATATATATATATATATATATATATATATATATATATATATATATATATATATATATATATATATATATATATATATATATATATATATATATATATATATATATATATATATATATATATATATATATATATATATATATATATATATATATATATAGAGAGAGAGAGAGAGAGAGAGAGAGAGAGAGAGAGAGAGAGAGAGAGAGAGAGAGAGAGAGAGAGAGAGAGAGAGAGAGAGAGAGAGAGAGAGAGAGAGAGAGAGAGAGAGAGAGAGAGAGAGAGAGAGAGAGAGAGAGAGAGAGAGAGAGAGAGAGAGAGAGAGAGAGAGATATATATATATATATATATATATATATATATATATATATATATATATATATATATATATATATATATATATATATATATATATATATATATATATATATATATATATATATATATATATATATATATATATATATATATTATTATTATTATTATATATATATATATATATATATATATATATATATATATATATATATATATATATATATATATATATATATATATATATATATATATATATATATATATATATATATATATATATATATATATATATATATATATATATATATATATATATATATATATATATATATATATCTATATATATTAAACTTGTAATGCACATTCATTTATGTTTCTTAACAGTAAAATGCAAATTTTTTCCCGAACTTGAGAAGGCATAGAAGTTGTAACGGATACTCTTGTTAATTCTTTTCTGTTCTGAATTTTATTCAATATTATATATAGGACAACCCCTGGTATTACTATTATATCTGGGGCCAACACTGGCACCATTGTTCACACTGGTTGCCTTGGGACTACCATCTATTTGACGAGACATCCTATAGGCCACCATTCTTTGCCTGGTTATCCAAATTATTACTGGCCTTTTTTATCTCTAGCGCCACACCGGTGCCACTGGCGGTATCACTGGAAAATGGTAACGTTGTCAAAAAACTAAAACTGCCAAACTATAGGCCGAGGGTGCCACAAACTTTGTCACAACTAAAGCCTCTAGCAATCTCTTTGGAGGGTAAATGGGTCCCTTAATGGTATATTAATTACGGTATTTATTGCTAACTCTTTTCATATTCTTCCTGGGCTCGGGGAAAATATTCTTACACGGTTTGACAAAATAACTTACTTTTATTCTCCCAATGGCCAACTCCGACAAAACACGTATGTACAAACTCTGAAAGCATAATAAAAAATAAATCACTGCTTTTGTACAAGGAAATTTGGTGTAGGGCTTGACCCTTAATTAACCCTTGCCAATCTTATAAATGAAAGTTTCAAAAACGAACACTTTTGAATATCATTAACTACCAATGGCCAAATCCAAACAGACAGAAATCAGTCGTATCCCTAAAGTTCACCTATTGAACTTGCTGGCCTGGCAACAAAACTTTAACTTAAAATTGATATTTATATTATAAGCAAATCTAAGCAAATGTAATTAAGAAAAGGAAAACAGTTCATTTATCCGGAAAAAGAAAACAAAGGCCAATGAGTGCCAACACTTCCCCCCCAAAGATAAATGACCAACCAAGTGTCAAGCTGGTCCACCCTTACGAACACAAACACTTAACTGTAACTTTAAAATATCCATTTTTCTTCTTTCTTCCACCAGCATCTCTGCTGCTACTTCCACAACTTGGCTCTGGATGTGTCTTCATCGTAATGATTCCCTGCAGCACAACTATGGTCTAGATCACATGGGTATCCACAACAAGTTTTGAAAATTGAAATCCACAAGATTAGCATGAATGTGCATTGTCAATTAAATATACACATACTATTATTTAGTAATCAAAAGTAGCGGTGGGCATTTAAGGTTCAAACGCATGCCCTCCCAAGTTTCAAACGCATGTCCTCCCTTTTTCCCATAGGATATCTGTAACAGCCCTCTGACGTCACGCAACACACCCTCACACCTCTGCAGCTGTTTCTAGAGGATCCCTGTATCTAGGCAAGATTTCCACCCTTGGCATGATTCCTGCCTTGGAAAGATTCCCCCATGTCCAGACACGTATGCATTTCCAAAGATACCTCCCCAGGTCGTAGAAGTCCCCCCACAATTTTTCTATACATTTGTACATGTCCAAACATACTTCCCCAGGTGGTAGAGTCTTCCATGTTACTTCCCTCCATTTACATGGCCAAACATATCTTCCCAGGTGGTAGAATACCCCCACGATGTGTTTCTCCATTTACGTGTCCAAACATGCCTCCCAGAAGGTGGAGTCCCCAAACGATTCTTATTGTATTAAAAGCCATAGAGGTCTTCCCCTTCAAAGATCCCCATGTGTTCTGAGTACGCTATAAATAGGCAGGATAAGAACATTTTCTCATCATTCTCTTATAACAAGTTGAAGACACAACAAGCATCTAAAATGATAGATAACTCCTACAATAAAGTAAGTCACTTTCTCCAATAGAACCTTCTCCTGTCTCCGCTTTCCCTATAGCCCCCTCCCCCCAAAAAAATACTTCCACTGTGCTTTGTTAATGATCATTTTAAAGCCTAAAATATCTTATTTTCACTGTGTACCCCCCCCCCCCATTTGTTAACATTTAATTGTTTCAATAGAACTAATTCCCTTTTTACTCAAAAAGTGTCCTTTTTCCTCTCATGTCTTTAAACATTAGCATTCATAAAAATAGAATTTTCTCTCTTTTAGTTAAAAAAAAAACAAATGTGAATGCTTCTCAAGAGGGGATCCTTGTAAATAAACACCAATAAGGAAAGGATTGCCGTTAATTATAGTAAATGAAGCATTACATAATTCTAAGTTGTCGGAACTATGTTGTATTTTCTGCAAAATTAATGCATAATAGCAGCATTTTTATATATGATATTTTAGGGGGTGGTAATTATATGTAAGTAGGGAGAGGGTCTACGGGCTGTAATAAAAACATCTATATATCGCTAATTCAACTTTATGCTATAATGGAAAGGGGGAGGGTTAAGAATAAGAGACAAACTTGACCCTGAGAAGATATTTTGAGGTTGGGATCCATTTAAATGCTCTTAATTTCGAATTCCTAGTTTTTTCTTTTCTTTTTTTAATTCCTGCGTATAAAGGGACGAATGTTATTGTATCTTATTTGATAACTTGATTTCTAAGCCTATTTCGTGCTTTCTTGAAAAAGGGGGAGACCTGTCCTAGGAACTTATTATTTTGTTTGTAATTTTGTTTGTAGAGGGACAGTTGCCCGTCGCGAGAGCCAGTTTACCCTCCGAGAGGGACCTCATTTAAATTGTAGAGGTTTTGTGAATCGGGAATCCTCGCATCCCTTGCTCTGTATGATTTTCCAAAAAAAAGAAAAGCCAAATTCCAAATTTTTAGCGACTATTTTTGCCAATTTTCCTATCTTCTCGAATAAGCAAGCAGGAGAGGGGAGGCTACTTGTTGCAAGCACCATCGTACCTGCGGGGAGTGGAGTCTCCTTAAATTGCGGGGAATAGGTAGCGAGAACCAATACTTCCCTTGCTTATCGGTGCTCAATATGGCACAGACCTCTTTATACCTCAAACTAATCCTGAACTTTTTCCAGTCAAATAAAAAGTTGGATCTAACGTTGCTGTCGAAAATGACATTCGACTTCTTTGATTTAGCAGCATTACTTGACGCTAAACTTGAACTCCTTCAACTAGCATTCCCTGAAGAAGTAGCTTTAGCCACAAGAAGCCACACAAAAGACTATGCAACATCAGAAATATTAGACTTGCTAGCTGAATGTGATAGGAATAATATCAAATTTCCAACTTTTGTCATCACTCACCCATCTCGAGTTCCACAGGTCCCCGAGACCAACTTCTCTATCCTTCTAGGTGAAACTCGCGATCTGAAGAGCTCAGTGTTCATGATAAAACAGTATACGACGGGTGTTAAATTGACAACTTGCCCAGATGCTGGAGCTACAACCCTAGTGAACAGCAAGCCTTTAACTTGTACTGTAATTATAGAAGACGCTCCATCAATGGATCCCCTGACTAGACTACAAATACATACCCAGATTCAGTCCAAAGATGGGATTCAGGAGGTCAGGCAATTAAGAAAGAATAAACTACAAATTAAATTCAGTGATGTTGTAAAAGCTAAAGCTTTTTGTATTGAAGCTCCTAGTGTCCTTTCGGCAAATTCTTCAAGTGGCAGCAGCATCAAATGCAAACTCAGGGAAGAAAAATATTATGGCATAATTAGAGGATTTCCTATAGAAGTAGATGCTAACGAAGTGGCCAAACATAATCCAGGCCTCGTCGAGGGAGCTTTCCGTTTTGGACAAAGTAAAAAAATCAGACTGACTTTCAAAAATAGACAGACTACGAGCTTTGTAATGTCTAACGGAATAAAGCTTGATAAGACTTTTTCCGGGTAGATAAGTACATTGAGGCCCCTCGAAGTTGTTTCAAATGACAGAGCTTCGATATTCTTATTAAAAACTGCAAAAACAGTCCAAGATGCGCAAGATGTTCCGGACCACACTCAAGCAACAAAGATACACCCTGTAACGGAGATCTCAAATGTACTTCTTGCAATGAACCTCATGTCTGCTTCAGCCTAAGATGCCCAAAATTGAGCGAGATTATGGGAAACAAAAAAAAATAATCAATGAATAGATATCTTAAAGTTTTCAGTCTGAATATCAATGGTTGTCACAACAAAGAAAAAGACATAGATGATCTCCTTCAAATTTATGACGTGCTATTTATCCAGGAGCATATGCTTTCTGGGACAAATATAAACTTCCTGAACAGATCCGGCTCGCACGATGTTTTTTTAGAGCAAGCGAGATCTACGGCAGGGCGTCTGTCCGGAGGCTTGGCAAGAAAGGAACTTTTGGCTAAGCCAACAATTAGAAGCAGTAGTCTGTTGTGCGTCTCTGTTGAGGGATTTGAGTTCATCAACATATACATGCCTACTAATTACAGCAATATTGTCTCTCTGACAAAGTTCTCAAAAGCAGCGGATGTCCTAAGGCAAAATTTTGAGTCTCTTGAGCTTTGTGGGTATAAGTATCTAATTGCCGGGGACCTAAACTGTGACCCCTAAAAGAACCATGTTCTATCCGATATTCTTATGTATTGTCTCCCCACCACTTTTAAGATGTGGCCTAAGCCTCTGGATTTTACGTACACCCATACTAGTGGTCATACCTCAAATATTGACCACGTACTTTCATGCACATCCATTTCTAGTCTTCCAGTTACAGTTTGCACTGATAATCCGATTAGTCACTATTCCGGACTTTTGTTTCAGAATCAGCCAACACAGCGCACTATTTACTCTTGTTCCAGAAAGTGGGTCTACAAGCAAAATTGGGAGAAATGCAATATTACCCTTTACGTCGCCACAATTGCTTCGGTCCTAAGTTGCATCAAAGTTCCTTTTCATCTACTCTGCTCTGGCCCTTCCAAAGTCTCAGCCATGGTTGATTTTAACTCTTATTCCCATCAAGTTCTTTCAAGTTCTTTATTAATCAATAAAAAAAATATTTTTGACAAAACTATCAAATTAATTACCCACAGTGAGAATAACTCGTGTGTGTGTTTATATACACTCAACAATAAATAACTAATACTGTCTCCAGATACCGGAATAAAAAGATTGCTCTTCAACTCTCCGTACGGTAACAACAAACAAAATCCGCAAAAAATCAAAGTAACCAAATAAATAAAGTGAAATGAGGAGCATTCACCTCAGAAAATAAATCAAATTAATAATTGCTGATTAAGTAATTAATTAATCTAATTTTATTATTAGCCAACGAATTATTCAAATCCATAAAATTATGAAATGTCTTCCAATTTTATATAATGCTCTGCCTTGGTGAAAAACGGGACCTTTCAGATTTTATTCAAGCCTGAGGGACTACAGAACTGCCACAGGTCCAATATGCATGCAAAACCTAATTATCATCCTGAAAAAAATTATTATGCAAATTAAAATACTCAGGCAAAAGACCTTGAACGTGTTTAATCATATAAAGAGCAGAATGGACTGAAGAGAAAAGATCTAGTGGAAGAATATTTAAAATTTGATACATGCTTTTTGGTGACGATATACCAGCGTAAGAAAACGGGCTAGGCAGGCAATTTTTCAATAAACGCAGAGCTTTATTTTGTTGCCTCTGAAGAGGAAGAATATGAGTTTTAAAAGTATTCAAAAAAATTATTGGACAGTAATTTTTATCTGAATGCACTAGAGAATGATAAAGAGATTTCAGGGCAAAAAACGGCAGAACAAATTTCAGATGATTCATCATATCAATATTTCTTGCCAGTTTCATTCGAAGATAAATTGCATGGCTTTTAAATGATAAACTTGAATCCATTATTATCCCGAGATATTTAATATCATCAACTCTTTCAATTTCAATGGGTAGGCCTTGAATATTAATCATCATAATTTCCGGTGCTGTTTTCTCAGTACGAGAAAAGATGATGAATTTTCTCTTATTACCATTGATAGTCGATTTGTTGCTAGAGAACTCTAAGATAAGCTTCCACACTGTTGATTCTAACCTAAGCTTCAAATATCTAGAGTCGGGCTGCTGACATTGAATGCCGTGTCATTGGCGAAGAGTGTGAGAATGCTAATATCATTGATGGTATTACTCATATCATTAACATAGATAAGAAATAGGAGTGGACCCAAAATAGAGCCTTGTGGGACTCCGACTGACTGAGATTGAGATACTGATGAGGAAGAAGTATGACCTCCGTCTACATACTGATTTCGGTTTTTTAGGTAAGACATTACTAAGTCATTAACTGGGCCTCTTATGCCGCAGTTATCAAGTTTAGTATGCAATATTTTATGGGAAATCGTATCAAATGCCTTTTTAATGTCAATAAAAATTGTAGCAGGAATATCATCTTTGTCGAGGGCGTCATGAACAAACTGAGTCATTGCCATAATAGCGGGCTCAGTAGAGTGAGACTTCCGGAACCCAAATTGCATCGTACTAAAAAATTTAGATTTCATTAGAAAGCTGACTATACGGTTATATAGACACTTTTCGAGCAACTTCTCAAACATAGACAGGATTGAAATCGGTCGATAGTTTGTTGGGTTCTTCGGGTCTCCTCCTTTATAAAAAGAGATAATTCTTGCAGACTTGAAACAAGAAGGAAATCTTCAGGTTTTAAAACAGAGGATGAAAACACGGGAAAGCGGGATTACAATATTTGTTGCTCTGCACTTAATCAGATTAGTTGATGCCCATCGGTCCCTTCCGAAGATCCATTCTTTAAAAGGTTTGTTGTAAGTAAAAGTTCATCTGGGGTTACAGGAATAACAAAAATGGAGCAATTAAGAGACGGGGGTAGATATGATTGAAAGTCCCCTCCAGTTTCATTATCCGGATGATGGGCCAGGTTGTTTCCAGCAGTTGACGCGGTTTCCTCACCAATTTTTGCAAAGTATATACTTAATGCATTGATAATTTCCACTTTCACTGTAGCCAGTTTAGTTCCATCTTCAGCTATTAATTCACCAGGAATATCATGGGTCTTATGTTTTCCTAAGCACTTATTAATTATTTCCCATGTCTTCTTGGGGGACCCTTCTGCTTCAACAAATGCTTCAGCGGAGTAATGACTTTTTGCTGATCTTAAAATTTTTGTTAAACAATTTTTGTAACTGTGAAATTCAGCTAATTTAACTTCAGATGGATGCATTAAGCATGCCTTATATAACAGATTCTTATTTTTTATTGATACCAGCAATTCAGGAGATATCCAAGGCTTAATCGGCTTTATTCTATTTCTTCTTGATATTTGACGGAGAGGGAAAGCATTATTGAAACAATGTTTAAACTGATTCACAAAATATTCAGCAGCAAAATCAGGGTCCAAAGACTCTAAACAAGAAGAAAAGTCACTTGAAGAAAGCAATACATTAAGTTTACTTAAGGAGTTTCTATTAGCCATCCTCATTTTTCTTTTAGTAGGCCTATTAAACTCTGTAATCAAGTGAAAGTTGGTCACAAGCATCAAATGGTCTGAAAAATTATCAATAACCACATCACTAGACTTAAGTTCCAGATTCGTAAGCAAATTATCAAAAAGGAAGCAGAATCTTTCGTTATTCTTGTTGGGACTCCAAAAGCTGGTAAGAGACCACCGGATAAGCAAACTGATAACAAGTCAGCCCCGTTAGAAGATATTCCGTGGAAACTACCAATTGAATTATTAGAATTATATAAATCAATATTAAAGTCACCCATGAATACTATTTTTGGATACTTTTTCGAGGCAATAAGCACAAAATCATCAAGAAGTTCCATGAATTTTGAAGCAGGAGAATTCGGAGGCCGGTAAAAAACACAACACAAAATTTTCATACCATTTACATCTATTTTAACTGCCAAAAATTCAAACGCCATTTCAAGATATAGGTGATCAAATTCGCTCACCAGATCTGACTGAATTGTTGATTTAATGAAAAAAGCTACCCCTCCCTATTTTTTATTAATCCGATTCTTATGAAAAAAAGTATAATCCTGTTTATTAATTAATGTCTTTGTCTAATCATTTAAAAATGTTTCACAAGAGGCAAAGACATCTATATTATGATGAGAAATAAACGGGGATATTTGATCAAAAATATTTAGTAACCCGCGACAGTTCAAAAATGCCATTCTAAAATTAGAGCCTTTATTTAAAACTTGGGTGGGGAGTAGATATTTATTTTTTGGGATAGAATGAACCATCATATCAAAAACATCATCATCATTGCATAAATTCTCAAATATTTTACCTAAATCAAGGGGGAGCTCCTCAAAATCACGAAGTCTATCATGCATTATCTCGATGCTGGTTATGCTTGTTGACGGAAAGTGGCTTATTAACCACACGGAGAGTAAATGAAGACACAATTGTTACCAGAACTTCATCTGAAAGAGACAAACATAAACAAAAAACTAGAACTTTATAGAATGAAAGCCTTACATAGGAAAAATCAGGAATAGTGTGGCACAAAGGAAATAATTTAAATACAACAGTTTTGATAACAATAAAAAACAAAGTAAGAAAAAACCAAATAATACTCATTGTGATACTTTTGCGAACGGGCCTCCGAAAATAAGATAATCATAAAACCTCAAACAATCATAAATTATCAAATAACTTAACAACCAGACCACTAAACACAAAATAACGAAATACTCCACAAAATCATATAAATCTAAACTCAGATTACTACTAACCAATTTAGTTGTTGATCAGCTCTCTCCCATATCACCGAACCTTTTTTTTTTATCTCAAACCATGCGTGGGTTTCTTTATTTTTAATCCGATGAGCAATAATCATTCCAGACTCCTTCATCTCTTTTGCTTTAGTGAGAAATCCTGTGCGTAAAGTGTTAAGTGCTGGAGGAAGGTCCGTGCAAATTCTTATTCCAGAGCCCTTCAGCTTGGATATGTTTTGCATAACTAAATACGCTTCAGCTTCATTCCTGATCCTAATTAGCACTGGATTAACTGCCGGTTTTCGTGTCTGACTTTGATTACGGCGTCTAGTCGTTATATTAACAGTTTTTCCACCTAAGCGGTAACATTTGTTAATTGACAAAGATGACTCAATATTTAAGGTATTCTTAAGTAAATATTTTACGTGAGCTTCAAGGGATTGATTCGGATAAATATCTGTAGGTAAGCCGTGTATGATCAAGTTCGAACTTCTTTCTTTTACTTCAATTAGTAGCGTTTGACGCTCGAGCAACGAGTTCTACTGCTTTTGCTCTTCCAGTGACCTTTCTAATTCGACTATTTTTCTATCTCTTTCTAAAGCCTCATTCTTTAACTCCTGTATTTCAGAAGACAAATTGTTAACTGCAGATATAAAATCACCCTGCTAACTAAGTAGCCGGTCTAATTTTTCGTTTTGGAGCTCATTAGCTTGGTCGAACTTGTTTTGGGATACTGGAATATTCAAATATTCATTATATAATTTGGCGATATGCCTGAACACAATTTTTTTTTTTTTAAACATCATTAAACAAGACTTACTCGCAGGGGAGGTGATTGACTACCCCCCAAAAAATCCAAAAAACGTGTTGTTGAAAGAAAAACTTCCTTTGAATCAACTACAGTTTAGGTATCCAGTAATTTCGCAATTTTAATCCTTTCATTCACTCAAATGTTTTTCAATTAGGATAGCTATCTATTTCATATTCTGGTCTTCAGAGTACAGGAGCTAGATTCATACTGACGATGCTCTGAAAATGGAGTAATCCATGGAGCATGGGGTAATCCATGCTCTGAAAGTTTCCGAAGCGACAGCGGTTCCTAGAAGACGAGCCAAAATTAGGACAGAAAAATCGATGGGGTCCGAATTCACTGAACTCCAATCGCCAAAACGACATCCAAAAACCTGGCTAAGCATTTGGATTGCTTGTGTAAGACCGCTGTGAGGGATTTTATTCGAGCTGAATCGGAGCACAAAACGCAAATATAAAGCTGAAATGAAGAGATACCGAATTATCGGGCAACAGTTCACTGGAGATAAAAAATCGTGGCTAAGCCAAGTTAGACCAGACGATCGCCCATCTAGTACTTTCTGACACTACATGGTTGAAACTCTTACTTTACTTCTATGTATGGAGATGAGAATCTTATTTTAACCAATCAATATGGAACGGAACTTTCCAGCTGGCTTGCACGTTTCTCAGGGCAGCATTGCGTTGTTCCCATTTCCTTTGGGAAGACCAAATTAACTGTCAGAAAAGTACTTTCCAAAGCAAAGAGCAATGGTCTTTCAATAGAACACCTCAATCACTTACCTAAATGAATCTATTTTCCCATCTTCAGCTTAGCTTCAAGATGTCATCTCCGGGGGTTTTGTTCCAAACTCGTTCCTGAAAGGGGTCATTTCATCTGTCAACAAAAAAGGAAAAGATCCAAACAAATGCAAATCTTATAGACCCATAACCGTCTCGTGCAACTTGAGCAAAGTGTTTGAAAGTGTGATCTTCTCTGAGCTTGATACTGGACACTTTGGGGACATTGAGCTTGGATTCCAGAAAGGTCTCGGGTGTCCAGAGGCTCATCGTCTTCTTGCTAACGTCCCTATGGACTCGGAAGGCAAAAAGTCGCCTCTGTATATGAGTACTATTGATAAATCAAAAGCATTTGATAGCGTCAATCACATGCAAGCAATGAATGCTCTCCTGCACAATAGAGTAAGTTCGTTTCTACAAGACGAGCCAAAATTGAGACAGAGAAACCGACGTGGTGTGAATCCACTGAACTCCAGTCGGCAAAACAACATCCAAAAACCTGGCTAAACATTTGGATTGCTTGTGGACGACCACTCTGCGGGACTGTGTTCGCCCTGAAACGGAGTACAAAACGCAAATATAAAGCTGAAATGAAGAGGTACCGAATTACCCGGCAAGAATTCACTGGAGATAAAAATCGTGGCTAAGCCTAATCAGACCAGACAATCGTCCATCTAGTACTTTTCTGACACTACATGATTGGCACTCTTACTAAACTTCAATGTATGGAGATGAGAATCTTATCATAACCAATCAATATGGAATGGAAGTTTCCTGCTGGCTTGCACGTTTCTCAGGGCAGAATTGCGTTTTCCCCATTTCCCTTGAGAAAACCATGTTAGCTGTCAGAAAAGTAGTTTCCAAAGCAAAGAATGGGATGGACAGCAATGGTTTTTAAATAAAACACCTCAAGCATTTACTTGAATACTTCTATTTCCATCTTCAGCTTATCTTCCAAATGTGCATCTCCAGGGGTTTTGTTCCAAACTCGTTCCTAAAAGGGGTCATTTCATCTGTCGTCAAAAAAGGAAAAGATCCAAACGAGTGCAAATCTTATAGACCCACAACCGTCTCGTGCATCTTGACCAAAGAGTTTGAAAATCTGATCTTCTCTGAGCTTGATAATGGACACTTTGGGGACAATCAGTTTTGATTCCAGAAAGGTGTCGGTGCCCAGATGCTCATCGCCTTCTTGCTAACATACTTATGGACTCAGAAGGAAAAAAGTCGCCTCTGTATGTGTGCACTTTTGATGTATCGAAAGCATTCGATAGCGTTAATCACATGCAAGCAATGAATGCTCTACTGCACAATGGAGTAAGTTCGAGCATAGTGAGTACTGTGAAATGTTGGTACGAAAATTCGACTATGTTGGCCAAGTGGAAAGGAAAAATTTCAGATCCTGCAAAAATCAGAAGAGGTGTAAGGCAAGGCATTGTTCCAACTCCTCTTATTTTCAAACATGCCATCTCCAAGATTCTGGGCCGTATCTCGCCCTCTCTCCTATTGTATGGCACTGACCTATCTTACTTGACATACGCTGATGACGTTCTTCTGCTCAGTAGATCCAAAGCAGACTTGCAAGAGAACTTGAATCGATTCATAAGTGATTTTCAATCTATTGGGCTTTATATTAATATAAAGTGCGAATTTTTGTCCTTTAATGCACCATAAAGTGATTCTGTAACTCTCGAAAATTATGTTGTCCCTACAGTGTCGGAGCTGAGATATCTTGGTATAACGATTGTGGAAACAATTATTAAAACTAGACAAGCAATTGTTAAGCAAACAACTAAAGCCATTAAATTTGTTCTGTGTCTGCAGTGCCGAATTGCGGACACTACTCCAGGAAATCTCTTGCTTCGATTTATTGTTCAGTCTGCTCACCACACATAACATACCTTGCCGGTGTATCCCACATGCTGTCAGTGAAAGACACTGAAAGCATCAAAAAGTGCTACTATAAATTAGCAAAATTTTTACTGTACATACCCGAGCGTTATAGGACTTCCCGTCTTGAAAAATATGGTCTTAAGGAGCCATCCAAACAATGGTCTAGCATTCAAAATAATTTAGTGCTAAAAGTTAATTTAGATAGACGACGTTTCTCACCTATGTTTACTTCAGTGTCGTGAATTACACTCAGTGTTGTATCCTTATAGTTTTGAAGCCGTATCTTTATAGTTTTTCCTTCTCTTTTGTTTTTTCTTTTTGTAGTGCTCCACTATAATCTGTTTTTGTAGATGGTGGGTAAATAAATCTTATGATTATTTTTATTTAAGTGGTCTCATATAAAAAGTATTTCTAGCTTTACTATTGTCTATTATAGGGAGATTGAAAGTTTTTTGTTTTTCGTCATACATGAGTTATTAGTTGATGTTATACTTATACCATTGATCCATGGCGGCGGGGTTCTATCTTTGCCCTAGACGATTCCTTAAGTGGGTTTTACAGCAAAACTATGGCTTCCTATAAATATAATTTTCACAAGATATTTATCAATAAAATTCTAGTTTCGATTTCTTGGAAAGAAGAGTGCTGCCTATTTTGAGATCTAGATTTTAAATTCCATTTAAATGGTTTTTTTTCTAATTCATTGATTTTATCTACTTTTTAGGTGATTAATAATTTTTCATAAAATTAAAGAGGCTTTCATAGAATTTATACTTTCAATAAACCTTTTTTTCGTCTCTTCTTCTTGTTTTTAGCTCTTCTCTTCCTCTTTTTTTCTGTTGAAGGGGGCACAAATTTGTTTTCTTCTGTAGAAGAGGGACATTATTTTATACTAAATTGTCTCTTTCTTTTTAGAATTTCCCAGCCCTTTTAACCCCCAAGCAAAAGGGCAAGGACCAATGTAATAACCCCTGTGCATATCACAAGGTTATCAGTCATCAAAAATGTTCCCCCCTCCTGACCAGCGCTGCAAGCGCAACCCGCAGCCCAATTTCTGCAAGAATACAACGTTGCTACAAAAGGCCGGGACGCTTCTCCTACCCAGCAATCTGCAAAAATCGCAGTCTCATCTGACGTCACTGCCCCGGCTGTCAGAAAGCTACAAAGAGAGTGGGCGGTCACTCATATGAAGCTGAGCCCCACCGTCCCACCTACGCTAGTTTGCGACGTCCCAGGGCCCTCTGCGCAGTCCTTTAAGTCAACTCATGTCACATCCATGCCTCTGCCGTCCGTCCAAGACATTGGAACTGCCCTGTCGACACAATTTGAAGATGTGAGTATTTTTCAATCTGATTTTTACCTGACATTGAGCCTTTTTTACACTTATGTTTTTTCACTATTTTTCTATGTCTTGGAACCAAGCTATATAAAAATCTAACAGGACTATTTTTCAACTTATTTCTCACCTATTTTTCCACTATTTTCTTATCAACTTGTATTCTCTGCCTACAAATGGCTTTCGAATCTTTTAAATGTCCCCCTCAGAAATATCTAAAATAACGCTGTTTATCAGCTTTTCGAGAGCCTACTCGTTAGTTTTTGGAGCGAGTCATCTGTGTCCCACTGTTAAGTTCATTCATACCTAGATTGATGTTTTCTTATTCCAGCTAACTTTTCACTCCTTCCTAATTTCCTTTATTAATTTAAGCGCCTATTCTTTCCATATTTTACCTTTTCGATAAAATATTGAAGATCTAACTTATATGCTCCCCTTTAGTTTAACAGATATAATGTCATTTATTTACCTTTTCTAGTTTCATCGACTCTTTTATTAGCTAGTTTTTGGAGGGTTTATTCGCTAAGAAGGTTATTTTGGGGTCTTAATAAAGGGAGTATTCATTTTATAGCTAAAAACATGACTCAACGAGTTTAAAGGACTCCTGCTAGTTCCATTCATGCCTATAAGATATCTTTTATCTAGGCTGAAATTGAACACCTTGTGGCTCAATTTATTGAAGGAGGAGCTGGAGCAGTCGAAAAAGTCTGATATTCTAGGCCAAGAATCTGCTCAAAATATTCCCCCTTTAGTAAGTTTTAACATTCTTAACTGCAAGTAAGGAAGTCCAAGCAAAAAGGGGTCCTTTAGAGCATTGTAACCTATATAGCAGTAGGGTGGGCATACCTTTCAATGCTTCATGATACATACAAAGAGTGCTTTTTGGAAGTGGCATTACATTTATAGCAGTAGTCTGGGCATAGAACGCATTTACATACATTGTCAGTAGTAGATGGTGTACACTTCCAAGAGGGAATGGTACCCATAATACAACTAGTAGTGTGCGTCTATGAGTTCAAAGGCTGATCTATACTCATTTTCTCTTTTCATAGAGCAATACCTTCCAGTGAGCTAATATGCTTTTATTATTTTTCTAGGTTCCAATAGCATCTAATGATGATATTTTGCCACCACCTTCAGAATTCCTTGACATTTCGACGGTGAGTAACCGCGAGGATGGTTTAAGTACGGAGGCGGGTAAGAATGGTGGAGAAATCCCTGATATTGACTTTAACACCATAGCCCAGGATCCCGGCCTCAGCAATGACTTTTTGGAAAGTGTTTTAGAACAAGTGTCACATACCGAGGTCGAGACAGTACCCGTAATTGACAGTGATTTAGGAGAGCAACTTAGAAATAGCTCTCCACCAGTATTGCCTCAGTTTTAATTATCAGATACTTCTTGGCGCAACAGTCAAGTCTATAGGACCGATTTTGGTGATGCATTTAATTCTCTATCAAGTGGTAGCATTCACACGGATCCTATAAACACGGCACACTCCCACGTAAGCATGATTCAGGCACTTCTCAAAAACCATATACGGGAGATGGGTGGGTGGGACTCTTTAAAAGTATTCATCATAATTAAAATCATTTTTTTAATGCAAGTTTAGGTGTTTTGCGCAGGCATCACATACAAACAAGAATGCAGACGCTGCACCCAGATTGCATAATTTTGAGGGTGTGTTTTTGAATTTGGTAGGTGAAATTTTTAATAGGATGGAGGGTTAAAATGAGACTGTAAGTGGGCTGGTAGTTTTGTTCCTTGAAAAATTATAGGTTAACACTACTAAATTAGAATTTGTTTTAAGAGGTGGGAGGGGGAGTGGGAAAACATAACGTTAAAAAATATATAAGTAATTTAAAAACTACTAGTGGTGTATAACTCTTTGGTTTTGACACGGGCTTGGAGTGTTTCAAATATGCCGTCCTTGTGGCAGGAAATAAACCCAAGGCAAAGCATGTTTTGTAAGACGGATTCGGACGATTTGGCAGTAAATGGCGCGGGGAAAGGGGCAGAATTTTCGAAAGTATATTTTAATTGTTTAAAGGGAGATTATCCGGTTACACTGAAGGGAATAGATATTTTTGAAAGGCCAAATGAACATTTAGAAGTTGGGGTTACAGTTTAAAAGATTGATGAAAGAATACGAAGAAGGGGAACTTAGTGATAAAAAAGGTGTAAATTATTTCGTAAGAGCACCATCTATTGAACCAGTGAAACACTGAATATTCTTCTCTATGAACCTGCCAAATATTCTGAATCAATTGGATATTTCTTTCCTATCCCATATATTAGTCGGGTTTTAAGTCAGGGTAAGAATCAAACTATACACTATTACTGCCCAATGTGTCTTTCAGCTTTCCTTACCAAATTAAAATTCAATAACCATTTGAGACACTGCAAGCGTCATGGGTACTAGTCTGTGAAAACAGTTTCAGAAGACAATACTACTTTGTGTTTCCAAAGCTTTCAGAACATGTTGCTGCAGAGCAACACGGTACCATTCGACAATGAGGCTGCGCTCATGGATGTGTCAAATCCGTCAAATTGGAATCCTGTGAAAAAAAATGAAGCCATTGCGATCTCCTTTGCACACGTGCGGAGAGATTTAAGTAATACAATGGAATTTGTAGATTTTATTGAGACGTTGGGTGGAAAAGATTGCGTTGGCACAGCTATGATTAATCTTATTAACACAGAAAATGAGGCAATTTCATGGCTGTGCCATACACACTATGCAATGAATCTATTATCAGAAGACGAGTTTGCTTTTAAAAATTTTTACATTTTTGGGTTTGCAAGAAAAAAATTAATGAGGGAGATACGAAAGCCCGGGACCATGATAATATATGGCAGGAAATCTAGTCAAGGGGAAGTGACTTTCGGCGAGTTGCGCATAATTCGTGTAGTTTAAATGTTAGACAGCAATACCTTTTACCGGTTTACATGCACAATTCTAACTACGATTTGAAATTCATATTACCGGCAATGTTATCATTGGACAAGGTATGATTGTAGAAAGAATACGATTGTAGAAAGGTGAAGTTGTAAATGGCTGATGGGTAGATAATTATTTTCTTATAACATCATACCGAAATCATCCGAAAAGTTGCTAGTCTTATAATTTAAATGGCAAGCAATTACTAATGGTAAAGCATACTTGAAAGAAAATTCGTTTCCTTGATTCCTTTAGTTTTTACCTCAAATCTCTACGTCAACTCGCTCAAGTACAGAAAAGTGACGATTTTACAAGTTTCCTTTCCTTAAAAAGCACTTTACCGATGAAGAACTGTATGATCTATTTAGGTTTAAGGGCATATACCCATACGAGTACTACAGCTATGCCTCGAAGCTGATTGATGCAAAAATAGTGCTCATAGCAGAAACTTATGATTCACTTCACGATTGTCAACGCACCACTGCCGACTATGAATTTACAAAGAGGGTTTGGACAAAGGGAGGGTATAAAATGGGTGTGTTTATTGTAAAATTTACCTTGCATGTGATATTTGGACGCTGTTGGATATTGTCTGTAAAAAAACGGACAAAATTTATGAAGAATTGGGGTGTGATTTGGGTTATTATTTTTCCTTTTCCATCTGGTAATGGTTTTAATCCTTAAAATCAGTTAAGCAGAAAAAAAATCTGATCACCGACATGGATCAGCACCTTTTTGTAGAGAGATCCATGAGGCAAGGGCATATTTTCCACGGGGACCTTATCCTTGAGACTGACCTGACTGGACAACACACCGGTGAAAAGTCAACCGCTGTTTTCTTGGATATGAATTCCCTTGCTGACGGTAATGTTTGACTTTTATTTTCCGTGTTGGAATTACCAATGGCTTGACAATCCTTATGCTCAAGATTTCACCAATATTCAAATTGTTGAGGAAAATGGACGACAAGGATGGTTTTTCGAAATTGACAGTGAAATACCTCTGAAACTTCATGACTCGGTAAAATATTTTATTTTCCTAGGGACCTAGTGCCTAGGGACTATTTGAGTCCCTAAAATTTATCATTAGTAGAAAATAAAGGTATGCATTGGACACATTCAACACAAAAGCTTATTGCCAACCTTCAGCCGAAACGGAATATTATTGTACACTACGTGCTTTTGCGATGGATTCTGGCCAACGGTTTCAATGTCACAAAGATTCGTAGAAGCCCTCCAATTCAATCAAAAACTTTATAATAAGACGTTTGTTATCACCTTTGTCAACAAACGACCTCAAGCAAAAACAAAGGTCGAAAAGAGATCTTTAAACTAATTTTAAATTTGGCCTTTGGTAATATGTGTGACATTGTGTGGAACAGGAGTCGTTGTGACGTGGTGACAGACCAAAACAAATGTGCCCAAATCATCGGGGATCCCAATTTCACATCAGTCACGATTATAGACTCGAATAAGGTCCTTTTACATTGAAAAAAAAGAAACGTATTATATAAAAACATTAATGCTGACAGCGCAATTTTAGAAATTTCAACGACACTCATGTTAGAATTTTATTACAATGTTTGCAAGCGCCAATAGCCAAGGATGGGACAAGTTCAGGTGTAGTGGACATCAATTCACTCCTGTTGAAAATTAAAACAGATAATCTGTTACATGATTTGGAAAATGGAGAGTACATTATCTCTTGGATGGATTATACAAACAAGGATGAGTCCTTTTATCCTGAGCTGGTGAAACGCCAGGCCCCAACTCAATTGCTGAATCTAAAATTTGAGACAGGAATTGACTTGGTATAGCATGGTGTATTTGCCCTTCCGAAGGATTACTGCGTGGAAGCGCGCAATGAGACTACCAAAAAAGTCTGCAAGGGGGTGCCTACACACTATATAAGGAAAAATTTCATCATGAGTCTTGATAGAAACTATACAGAAAATAATTTAGTTCCAAGAGCGAGTGTCAAGGCCAATCGCTCTTTAAAATAAAAAAAAAACTATACAATTCGGGTCGAAAAATGCCATGTTCACCATATCAGACAAAGTTTATGTACTCGAGGGTTGTGTGAAAGTAATACGACATGACCACTATCTTGCTTCAAATCGAGTTGAATGTGTAAATTATAGAAAGCAGCTCGGTCTGGATAAAGCTCTATATTTGTGGGAGGGGGGCTGTCTGTGAGGAGAAGAGGGACTTTTTCTCTGTCACCAGCTCGGCACTGCCTTTTTTATTTATATCCTTTCGTTTCACAAAGCGGTAATATTCAAGTGTTTAATTTATATATTCATTGCGTAAAATGTTTATTTTTACTTGTTACCACCAAGTTAGGCCCTCGCCCTTCCTGGACATCGCTTCTGGCCACCGAGGCACCTTCCACTGGAACTATGTAGGAGTGTTAGGCCCTCAGAGTGGCATATTCGAGTGCTCACTTTTAATGTTTTTTGTAAATATATATATATTTTATGATGTTGTATATATATTTGTGAATTAAAGAAACAATGTATATTCTGTTTCCTCTTGAATATTCATTCAATCGATTGAGGTTAGCATTGGTTAGTTGCATTTTGACATTGGAAGAGTATGTATTAATTTAAAACACCGCTCAAATCATTTCTTCGCGGACCATCCATGTCCGGTAAAACAACACTTTTAAAGAAAATAATTCAAATTCATGATAAAAGGCTTTTAGAGATTCCCAAAAATATATTTATTGTTGCAAGAATCTTATGAAAAAATAAAGAAGATTGATACGAGCATAAAATTCATACAAGGACTTGACGTGTTTACTATTTTGGTGCCAAACTCGTGGTTGATTATTGACGATTTGGCTAAATCTTTTGAAGACTGGTCACAGGAAATATTACAATTATTCACTGTCTGGTCTCATCACGAAAAAATTTCTCTAACTATTGAGCTCCATAATCTTTTTTATCAGAGTAAATGTACGAGAACTCTTGTTCTGAATTGTACTTACTATGTCATCTATCGAGTTCTTCGTGATTCAAGTTCTCTTATAACTCTAAATAAACAAATCTATCCTGGTGAACCCAAATTTATACTTTCCACATACAATCAAGCAACTAATAAAACTTATGGTTACATATTATTAGACCTGAATCAAAACACGCCCAAAGAGTTGAGTGTAGTTGTTGATATTTTAGATAATGATATTAATGTATATCTACTCATGAATAGTAAAAAAGAGAAAGCAATACTCAAGCATGGTGTTGACAAGGGATGTATTAATCTCTTGTCTGAACTTTGTTTTAAATTTAACGGAAGGTAATGTTTAACTTTCAGATGGTGTTAAGCAGCAGATAAAGCAACATCAGTCACTTGTACGTGCTCTAGCTTGCAAAAAGAAAGCAAATTATAAAGAAAACGTCTTGTTCAAGCGGGTGGTAATTTATTTTTATTGTTACTACCGATAATCGCTGGACATGTAAACACTTTTCTCTAGAAACGGCTAAACCCTATTTATTGACGCCATTTGAACTTGCTCTTTCCCCAAAAAACACTTTGAAAATAACCTTGATAAATTTATAAATAATGAAACAATTACCGATGATGAAAAATTAATTTTACTTCAAAATGCCCTTCGTCGTGCCAACAAACATAAACCTTCTCGTGAAAAGTGGCTAAAAGTCAATGTCATTGACCATGTCTTTGAAAATAGTGAAAGTTTTGAAACTTTGTAAACACTGAATAAAGAAGATTTATTAACAGCTGTTGTAGACTTGCTGTCTCCATTCTATTATGAACAAGGTAAAATATTCTTGGTGTATCTCACTGATAATGAACAAATTAATGAGAAACTGAATGATTTTATAATCCACGGCAAGCCCTAAAATTTAACTTGTTTGTTATCGGATCTGATTGCAAATCGTAAAAGAGTCGATTTCATTGATAGTCATATATATAATTTTTTAAAGTCGTAAAACTTTACCAAAATTCTTATTACCAATAAGCAAATTCTAAGTAAATTAAAAGAACATAGTCCATTAACCACTTTAAAAGAAGAAGATGATTATTTTAAATCTTTCTTGGAAAGTACACCTAGTGGCAATTTGACAACGGTAGCTAGACAAACGTGAAAACGTACAAAATCACCCGGTAGTATGCAAAAGGGTAATGGACGATTACGTTCAAAATGGATCAAGTTCTGAATGGTGGTGATGAAAATACTGGAGAGTCAGTAAGTTTAAATTCTCTAACTACACTTGCTCAGGTTACCGGAATTAAATTGAAGCTAAAAAAAAGAACTTACAAAAGAAACCCAGTTATACTCTTCCTCGAAATCATAGAATTAGGGTTAATAATTTTCGAAGAAATTAAACTTGTTATCCTCTGCATATATTACAAGCAGATCATTTGCCTCTAGACGCTATTCAAAGACGTCATAATAAACCCTACGAGTATATTTTACTTGCACAAGTGTTTTTAGTCGGTATGCATATGCATTTTCATTGCAGTCAAAGAGAGGTAATGAATTTGCTGAAGCCCCTGAATCCATCTTTGAACAAGATTCATATAAACAAAATTCAAACAGACAGTGGAAGTGAATTTTTTAATCCACATGTAAAGATATTGAAAGATAATACATTGAAAGATATTGAAAGATAATACAACGTTCTATCATATTCATAGTTCTATAAAGACGGCATTGGCTGAACGTTTAATACGAACAATTCGACTTTTAATTTTCAAGGTATTGCACATTAAAAATACGGCTGCATTTCTTCATGGTTAAGATAAAGTTATGTGGATTTTATAATAAACGTCCTCATCGATCCTTGTTCAATGCTAGCCCTCACGAAGTTCTTCATAGTGACAATACACATTTCCTTAAACAATATTCTTATGAAAAGGTGGGGAAGAAAAAATATAATGTTGGTGATATTGTTCGAATCAATCGTACAAGAAATATTTTTGAAAAGGAAAATTATTCGTGGTTTACCGAACTTTTTAAAGTATCAAAAGTCTTGGACACTAAACTTATAACGTATCGACTTCGTATATGAATGATGAAGAGATTCTTGGCGGTTTTTATGACTAAGAATTACAAAATTTGGAAATAGTGAAATATATCAAATTGAAAATGAATTAAACACTCATATTTGCAATGGTAAGCGGCAGTTGCTTGTTCGATGGCTAGGATACGACTCAGATTTTGATTCATGGATACCCACTGAAGACGTGTTCAAAATGTCGGAGGGCTTTTATCTGACATTCATATCCAATGTTTCCGATCCTCTTTATGACAATTTGAATAAGACAATTGATTTTGGACAAAACTTTCCCCGGCCATTAAATTTGAGGGAAGGTATGAAGTGGCTCTTGTAGATTGTATTCTTAAAAATACATATGATATCTAAGAAAAGATTGTACATATGACATAAAAATTAGACCCCATGATTGGCCAATTGTTAACGATCAATATGTAATTGAAAAAATTAATTGATTTGAATACCCCTTTGCCATATTACCATATAAAGAGTTTCGGACTATGAACGAATTGTGTCGTGCTATCAACAAATAAAAGTCATATCGTAAAAATGGTACCTTTCAATTTAATTATTCAAAGAAAGAGGGTAAAACCTACATCAGTTCACCTATTGACAATGAAAAGGTTATTCTCAACGATAATCTAAGAAAAGTGCTCAGCTTTAAACATAATATAATCAACGGTAAAAGTGCAGGAAGTGCTAGTGGCATGAATAGTGTCATTTTCCCAGAGTATCCACCCGCCTTCTCCTCGGAGAGTTGTTTATTTCTTTATGCATCCTTTGCCGTGAGCTGAAGAGTTGGTAATACCAATGTCCCAATCCTACGTGTTCTTGAACGAAAATACTCTAATGAACATGTTCATCACTACAATATAAACACCTTCAATACGTTCTATTAAACACTTCGTATTTGGAGCTCTGTCAGTTAGCATTAAGAAGCAATTTGGGTGATCGCCTAGCAATAACAGAGGTTTAGCTCTAATCAAATATCATTTTGACCCATTCAGTGAAATGGCTAATAGAACTGTGTTTGTATGTCCTGATATTGATTGCTATGTTGCTACTCTTGGAACATGACAGTTGGGACATGGAATAGACTATTATAGGGGTCGTTCATCAATCTCTGGGTTCGGTCTCGATAGCTGGTTTGTTAAGACTTTTTGCTCTGTACTACTCTTGGCTAGAAAATATATTGCACCAGCTGCAGCGGATTTTGCGTCCTCTACATTGTATGATTGGGGCTTTGGGAAATATATTCATTAAAGTATTTTGCAAAATGTCAAGTCGAGTACGCTATCCCTCGAAGAGCGATTGAAACAACGCAGAAAATATTTCAAAAGGAGGAGAAAGACCTCATCATTATCAAGTTAGCCAGGAAGCGTAAAACATCAAAGAAGGTAAAAAGATCCAAAAAGGATTTCTTTTCCAAGGAAAAATGGCATATTTACCAAATAAAAATTCTCACCCTTCAGTCACCTCATCTCTAAATATTTTCAATTCGGAAAATGTAGATTTCAGTGTAAAACATGGATACTATGAACAATTTTAGCCGCGACAACGGCTCTCTGAAAATGTCCATTTTCAAATTTATTCAAAGGAAGACTACTTTATTGATTTAAATTCAACAATTATAAATTTAAATGTCATTGTTAAAAAATCGAACAATACAAAACCAGGTGGTGCCGATGTCGTAAAAACCAGACACTTTTATTAATTCAGCAATTGAAGCGTAGTCCAGGTTCTTCTCCCAAAATAGCTTAAAACTGTGACGTTACCAGTCTCTCAAAAATAAACTGAACTCGCGTTTAGGTTTTATTGCAATCAGGCCGGGTTAAGTATTTTCCCATTGATCACATTTATCATAAATAAAATTGAAACATAAGAATCCTCTATTATTAGAGTCACAAATCTCTACAAGACAGGAATTACAGTCTTTAATTTGCACTGCATATCCTCTATGCACTTTGCATGGATTACATAGTTTAAACTTTTCATTATGATCACCAGCAAAAGTACAATTCTCACAGGATAACCAGCTGCCCAAAGTATACAAGGATCATGAACGTGTGTAAAACATTTTCCGATGTTGACTACTCCACTTCCAGAAAGAAACTGGCTCATGGTCAATAAAAAATGCCTCCTAGGGGTGTCAAAAAACATGTTTAGACATGATTTCGTACTAAATGGTCGTCTAAGTAGTGGTTAAGAGCAAAACCACAATATAATTTTCTTTTCTCTCGATTAAAATATTTGTAAATTGAGTAGAAGCTTGGGAACCATGACGAGTTTCATACAATAGTCCAAACATGGGGAATCGGTTCCCTTTGTATCGTTAAGCATATCTCAAGAAAATATCTTTCTTTGAAGAGATAATTCCAGAAACCCATCATCTAAAACTAGACATTGTACCAATTTTAAAATTTTACGTAAGATTTTAGGATTCTCAAACCTATCCATTTTAACACTCTCACTACCAAATAAAGACTAATAGTTTTTTTTAAATTGTTCTCTTCAATATATTTCGCCAGTGCATTTAATCCATATTGTAGTCTCTGTATATACATTATATTTACTTTAGCCTCAAAGCACAATTGTTCTTCGTACTTGAATTTACTTAATATTATAACGTATCCATTACACATTTTGTCCCATTGACATCTTGTTCCTTAGGGTTAGCTGGGAGCCCCTTATAATTTATACCGCCACCTTGAGCTCTCTAGATTCCGTTTCATCAACACTTTCAATATTCATAAGTGTATTAGAATCAATTTTGATGTTGACTGTCCCACTTCGAGAAAGAAACTGACTCTCAAAAAACAATGTGGCTTCTAGCCCCTGGGAACTTGTCTAGACATGATTTGCATAGAAACAAGGCGTGCTTGGAATAGGGGTCTGTCACATGGCACCGTTAGAAATCCAATTTTCCTATGGCTTTCGTGACGTCAGAGGACTGTCACAGAAAAACAAAAGGGTGTGTCACATGGTACCGTTAGAAATCCAATACTATTTTCCCCGTGGATACCGTTACGTCAGAGGGCTCTCATAGAAAAACAAAGGTCTGTGTATCGTAATGTCAGAGGGCTGCCATAGAAATCCTGTGGGAAAAAGAGGGCATGCGTTTGAAACAGGGGAGGGTATACGTTTGAACCTTAAATGCTCCCACTACTATCAAAATATTAATATTATTTGATTTATTAAAGTTATAAAACTAAAAACATTTATATTTTTCAGCAAAGGGCAAATTTTGTTCTGGGTCTGGGAAGGCATAGAGGTCTTGAATCCTACTTATGTTAATTTCTTCTCATTTTGAGTTTGAATCAGTTATTTATTGTAATTTCTGTTCGTTTTAGATTTCATTTATTTATAGATGCTGATTTGTGGTAGTTTCACGCTGGGTAGATTATTTGATTTTAATTTTTCTCATTTTTGGTTTAATGGATTTTTTTACTTTTCTTTGAAACACTTATTTTGTGGAAAAAGATTGTTTAATTAATGCATAAAGGATCAATATTTTTTAATATAAGTGGAGACTTCGTAATTTTCATCTGATCTAGCAAAAAACCAAGTAAAGAAGAAACCACAGAAAATAGTAATTATAAAATAATAACCTCTTATGAAAGGATTTTATACAGAATATGTTTGGTTGAATAGTTTTTTTAGGGTTTTAACAAAAGACGAATTCTAGCCCACAGTAACTGAAATATTATAATAAATCATTATATGCATGATAATACAACACATACAAATATGATATATAAGGGATCGGTATATTTCAATAGTCCGTCCTGGGTAAGTGTATATTTACTGGGTTGAGAATTCTTTGTCCAAGGGGCACGGTTTCAATCTCTGGCATTATTTGGTTTGGGTCAGGGGTCGGTGGCGTTAGTCTATAAGCTAAGTCAGAGTCAACCTAGGTGTAAAAGTGCACATGGAGAAATCTGGGGAAGTTCAGCAGGAAGGAAGTGCGAAAGCATAGGATGGCTGCCACCAATCACCCATTGTACTTCCTAGCTGAAGGACCACAAAACAGATCAGCACCAATGGTTTGAACCTTAAGAGTCTAGTGCCGTTATACTTACTTACTTTACTTTAGTTCAATATGAATATGAACATCAGTATCAGGGCTTTAGAGATATCTGAAACCTAGTAAAGAACAAACCAAGGTATATAGTGTCAATACAAGCATCTTTTGAAAATTTATCGACAAGGCAATATAACATCGTGGTTACCTTGGTAGTGTGGGTTATAGCGGTAGCTAGCAAGCCAGTATGAGACGATCACAACCCATAGTAAAAATGAAATAGTCCACAACTAAAAAAAGTGGCTGGAACCACAATATTCTTCATATACGGCATATTTTTCCGTTTGTTTCCTCAGCTTGCTGGGAACTGGAATATCATAGAGAACTGTATAATGGCTTATTTCAAAGGAAATTGATGTATTTAAATACATTTCATTATTAGCAAGAATAATTTAAAAAAGAAAATCATTTTTTTGCGGAAAATGCATTTTTTTGGCTTGACACCTAAAGTGCTTATCTATGTAAAGTTGTGCTCTATATCCGTAGAGAAAGTAATTCTGGAAATATTATAGATGGCGTATTCTTTTTTGATGGCGTAATATGTTTCTTGGTATTTGGTAATTTGTTTTAATTTCTTGTAAAGTTTACAGATATCTCGTCCCTAAGTAAAAATTTCTGGTCGACCTAATCCTACTCCTTAGACTCAATGAAGGTTTCAATTTTATCCCCTAGGCGCACCCGAGGAACTGAACACTATTTCAACATGCTGGTGCAAACAGGGTCTTTCATTTAATCAATTACTTGTTTTTGGCAAAAATTTAGCCTCAAAAATTTGTAGGATTTCATTCTTAAGAAAAACAATTAAGTACCATTAGCTGATTGGATTGTTTAAGCCTACCACGGTTGTTTTCCTGATATTAATTTATTTGTAAAGAGTTGGAAATTTAAACAAATTAGGGTCATTATCCAGAGACTCTGGAATTTAAGTTAGACCTTATTCTGGAATCTTTCTTATTCCTACAAAAAATATTTGATCTACTTATTGCTTGATAAACTTGTATTTCGGAAAAAAGATATGAAATTAATTTTTTGTTCGTCTTTTCTCTAGTCTTTTTCGAGTGGCTGCCTCAAAATTTTGATCGGTTTGGATCATGTTAGGAAAGTAAATGGCATTGGGAGATGGCCTTCTAGTCCTCGAATCTCTTCTAACTCTTTAAAAGAGCGCTTGAACTTTTAATTTTAAACTGAATTAGCTGTTTCTAAGTGTCAATGATATTTCTAGCTAATACAGAGCAGAACTACCTATATTGCTGCTTATATCTTCTTTTAAAAACTATTATGAATAAAGTTTTTACATTTAATTGAAAATTCCTTTAATCGTTCCCTAATTGTGAAAGCAAATATTGCCGTTTGGTCAATTGATCACCTTCTTTAAGTTTTTTATAGAAGTTTCAACTTAATACTCGGATCTATTCTTCAGATACAATCTTTTAACAATGGGTATGCGCCTAATTTCTTTTGGTGTTGTTCAAATAACCCCTCAATATCTTAAAGGCAGTACTGAGGCTGTCGTAAAAGTAGTCGAAGCAGAAGTAGTGATGGTAGTTGTAGTAGATGTAATAGTGTACAAATAATACCTTTTGGGTCAATTGATCATCTCCCTTATAATTTCCTGAAAGTTACAAATTGATATACTTATTCCTTCCTGAGTTAAACCTTTTTGACAGCCCGTAAACACAAAACGTGTTTTGATAGAGTTAGACACACCCCTCAATCTTCCCTGAAGGCTCCCCTAAATACCCTTTGTCTTTTTGGAAACTAAAGGTCAAACTTGAAAACCTTTCTCAATTACATATACTATGTGTAAACAGTGAACGATATTCCTAACTTAAAGCCCTTGTTATGGGGGCTGAAAGGTGGTGGACGTCTCCAATGTCTATTTAGAGGATTTTTAAAAAATGCTGAAGAAATTAGAAATCTCAAAATTTTGTTGTATATCTCTTTTGGAACTTCTGATTTCCCATTGAATGCTTCATATCAAAAGTTCGAACAACCACCGCTTCCAAAAGAACCTCAAGTGTTAACAATGGACGACTAATATAACTTATATACCCTTATCATTTCCTGAAAGTTCCAAATTGATATACTTAGTCATTCCTGAGTTAAACCTTTTTGACAGCCCGTTAACACAAAACGTGTTTTGAAAAAGTTCAACACACCCCTCAATCTTCCGTGAAGGCTCACCTAATTGCTCTTTGTCTTTTTGGAAACTAAAGGTCAAACTTGCAAACCTTTCTCAACTAATTATACTATGTGTCAAAAGTGAACGATATTCCTAACTTAAAGCCCTTGTTCTGAGGGCTGTAAGGTGGTTGACGTCTCCAATGTCTATTTAGAGGATTTTTCAAAAATGCTGAAGTAATTAGAAATCTCAAAATTTTGTTGTATATCTCTTTCGGAAAATTATGGTCATGGGAGGGTAGGTTCTTCACAATTCAATTTTTATTCTTAAAAATTGCTCTAGAACTTCCAATTTCTGATCAAATGATCTTATACAAAGTTTATACGGGATGCTGAAGTAGTAGCATGTGTATATGGGATAAACAATCGCTAAAGTAGCGATTGTGACTGTTGATGTACTGACGCGTCAATATTATGACTGTCGATGTCCTGACGTGTCGATGTTCTGATGTATTTTTTGTCGATGTTATGATAAATTTTGTCCTTGTCCTAACGGTAGTGGTCCTGACGTGTCATTCTACTGGCGCCTTCTCAGGCAAAATGACTATTTCAAAATTAATATTAGATGTATTTGGGGAAAAAATACGTTGGATGGGGCAAATTGCTTTTCTATTACATTTGACTCTTCTGATTCTAATTTTTTATTTGACTTCTGACTTCCCATTGAATGCTTCATATCCAGAGTTCAATCAACCACCCTTTCCATAGAAACATCAAGTATTAACAATGGACGACTAATATAACTTATAGACCTTGCCTTGAGGTCTGTAGATGGGGGGGGATTGTTATTCATGAGGATATAATTGCTGGACTTTTCAAAAATATTTAACAAAATGGCTATCTCAAAATTTTGATTAGATGTGTTTGGGTAAATGACAAACGAGCTGGAGTTAGTTACTCACCAATCTCTTTTGACTGTTAAAGAGCTAACTAGAGCTTTCAATTTCGATTCAACGAACCCCTCCGAATTTTATATGAGCACTGATAATTTAGATATCTTATATACCCACAAGGCATAACTTCCAACTCTTGCCCTGTCTTCTTTGGGGAGGATTTAATCTTCAAATTCATAATTATTGGACCTTTCAACTACACCTTACTCTGCCCTTTTCAAATTTTCCCCAATCTCTATTTACTTACTTATAACAGCACTCCTTATGGACTTTTAACAATTTTTTGAACAAGTGGTTATCCCATAATTTCTTATTAGATGCATTTAAGGAGATATTACATGTGTGTGTGTGTGGGGGGGGGGGGTAACTACCCTCAAATAACTGACTCTTAAGAAATTCACTAGAACTTCTGATCACCAATTCCATGAGCCCCCTCAGGGATTTATACGACCATTCTTACTACAAAAACCAACTATACTCCCAGAGGAAAGATAACAACCCTTACCATGAGTGCTGTGGGGGTGTTATCTTCAAATACATCATGTCCAGACCATTTAGATACGTTGAACAAAATGGGCATCATAAAATTTTTATTGGATGCGTTTTGGGAAATTAAGGAGGTGGAGGTTGTCTCCCAATCCCTTTTTGCCATTGGAAAGGGCAAAATTGCTATCAATTACCAATCAAATGAGCCCTTTCTGAAGTTTTTACAACAGCTATATACATCAAATTTTGTTTAAAAAATCTTACGAGCCATAGCAACAAAATAGTCTATAAATAAAGCTTGAGGAACAAAATGCTGATTTAAATAGTACAAACCAAAGTCACAACAAGGCCTTATATTTTAACAAGTAAACAACAATTATAATAGAATTCAATTCCTAAAAATAAATAAAGTGTTCTGATCGAAAAAAGCAAAATAAAACAAATAATAGAAATAAATGAATAATACATTATACCCACATTGCTCTTTACTTAGGCAGCGCTGCCAATGATGATAAATCTTGTATATAAATAATAATTAAATTCCAAAATTTCGAAATATTTGTCCTGGGAATGAAGGGAGCCTGGAATGCCCGGAATCATTTTGCTCGTTTTATTTCTCGGGCAGCTACTTGTCCCATCAAAATTGCGACGGACCTGCAGTTAATTTTAGGCAGAATTAGACCTAGGGCCACAAACACAACAATATCTAATTCCAAGCCATGTCGAAGTGTTGTAATTTATTACAGAGGATTTACTCTTTGGTAAAAGTTCTGATAAAATAGTGGATTCCTTTGGTTTTGCGACACTATACACAAGTTTTTCACATATCATAATGGGTTAAAATTTAACAACTGTTATTAAAAAAATAATTCCTTTCATCTAATACCACTACAACTTCTAACAAACCACCGTATTAACAAGCAAACTGACACTAACAGAGCTACGTATCCTCTTCCTCAATCTACATCTATTCAAAGTCTCCCTCTTTGCATTTTCCCAGGAAGTTCCCACCTCCCTAAAATCTTTTCTTATGATATCCTCCAACTCCAACATTGAACAACCTGATTATTGTTTAGCCCTAGACTGTTAGCAAAAAAGGACATTCTTTGGCAATCTTTCATCAGCAGAGAGGTCCCTAACAAACTCAACCTTTCTCTTATAAGAACCCTATATAATTTATTGCAAAAAATAGCCTATAATATTTATTGCAAAACACCTGTGAGCCATAGCAACACAACAGCCTACAAACAATGCTTGAGGAACAAAATATAGCTTTAATATATACAAACCAAAAATAAAACTAAACATTTTAACAAAATTCATAATTGAATTCAATTCTTAAAATGTATGAAATGACCAGGTCTAAAAAAAAAAGCCAAAACATAAATATAAATAAATAATACGTTATACCTACATTACTTTTTACGTAAGCAGCACTATTGCTCTGGCACTAATGATATTTTTTATGATATCCTCCTAGCCAAGCCTTGGTCGACCAGCTTTTCATTTAGCCCTAGACGGTTGGCTGAAAAGAAAAATCTTTGGCAATCTGTCATCTCTTATCCACAGAGTGTTCCCTAGCAATCTCAACCTTTCTATTTTTACAGCCCTTGAAAGAAGGATTGAACTGCACTTATCGTACATTCTACTGTTTGAAATACGATTGGTAAGCGAAATAACCAGAAAAACCCGTAGGCAATCTCACTAAAAAAACATATAGCAAAGCTTCATCCTCTTTTCAGAACAACCATACTTCAGAAGTATATTTGACAGTGTCTTCCTTGTAGCTTCCTATGTTCTAATCTTGATTTGTAGCCTTATCTTCCTCTTCTTTCAAACTTTTTTCAACTGTGAAAAAACACCTTGAGCCTTGGCTATTCTACTTTTAAAAACTCCACTTCTCCCACCGTCTTTACTAATAATACTACCAAGATAAGTGAAGCTATCAACCTGATTAATCTTTTCGTTACCCAGCGTTACCTTTCCATCTTCTCTTATTGCTAGCGTTAGCGACTTAATCTTATTAACTTTAATTTATAAATCTATTTTAGCACTCTGAACTTGAAATGCATTTAAAAATTCATTCATTTAGCTAAAACTTTCATTTAGAATGCTGAAATGATCAGCATAATCTTTGTCCAGTTAAATTTTTCCTCTCCATTTGATTCCGTGTTCTGCCAACGCCATTCCTGTGCTCCTTAAGACAAAGACCATCATAATGATCCGTACAGGGTGGACAGAATTCAACCTCGCATAACCCCTGATTTAATACAAAACAACCTGTTAACGTCATTTCCTACATTTATCTGATAGTTTTTTTTTATTAAATACTCATAATAAAAACTACGGGATGCAAAAAATTTTTAAAAAGTATTTTTAATTTCAAATATTATAACTTGGGCATGATATTTGAGCTGCTGGAATTTTTTCTATTTCATATTTTTATAAGGTTTCATTGTAATTTCTATAAGAAAATTATGGGAAATGTTATGGGCGGTAATTTCAGTCTATTAATAGCTGACTTATGTTTAAGCCAACTGCATTTCAAATACATGACAAATAAAAAGATAACTAAAATAATGTAAAACATTTACATTACATTAGTGAAAGATATTGGGATTATCTTTTGTTAAATAGTTGCACGGATTTAACTCTATAGAGATTTCAAGAAATATTTACCCTCCCTTGTTAATTCTGAAGTATGGTCATAGCATAGTTCAAAAAGTATTTTTACATTTAAATATCAGTATTTCTGATAACAATAAATTAGCTTTGAAAACACATGATAAAACCAATGGTTTTGATTTTAGATTTATAAAATTACCTTTTTTAAGAAAGCAAGAAAAATACACATACGTAAACGTTCGCAACAAATCGCAGATAAGATCTTTGATAACCTTGATAAACAGCCATTTAAACATCTGCCTCTCAATTAATTCGACTATCTGTCTTGGCTTTTCTCTGTCTTGGCTTTAGCCATGTCTTGATGCAACCTATGCAACCTGCAAAATACTTGATAACTTCAATTCAAAATATACAGACTATCTGTCTGGGCTTTTCTCTGTCTATAATTAATCATGTCTTGATGCAACCTATGCAATCTGCAAAATACTCGATAACTTCAATTCCGAAATAATCCGCAGATACTATGGAACAAAGTATCAAAGTCACTTCGTCGTCATTTTTGCGTTCGAACCCTATTGATGTATGATCCTGGGAAAAACACTTCTCCTCCGTATTCTCTGATAGCCCCCTCCCACCACTGGACAACACTTTTCGGCAGACTCTCTTTCACCATTTTTATAAACTACACCATAGTCGAAATCTTGTTTCTATCACGCCATCGTCAGTTCTTACGCTAATCCATCTCCTTAAAAAAAGGCAATGCTCCTGGTTCTGACGCACTCCAATCAGAACATTTGATTTATGGTACTGTGAATCTAGTTGACCATATGGCGCTACTTCTCCAAGTTTGTATTGCGTTGTGATTCGTACTGACTGCACTATGTGAGGGCATTGTGACGGGTGTCCCAAAAAAGAATAAGGACCCTCAATCTTGTGACTCTTATCTTCCAATTACGGTTTTTTAAGTTATTACAAAATTATTTGAAAAGATTCTTCTTAAAAGATTTTGAATAGGTGTGACTATGGAGATCATCAGTTTGGTTTTCGTGCGGGTCTTGGTGTTGGGAATGAAAATGCAGTTTTCATTTCTATTTTGGAGATGTATGAGAGAATGAAGAAACCCTTTTATGTTTGTGTAATAGATATTTCTAAGGCATTTGATTCGATCCTACCCTCTCAAGCTGTTTTAGCTCTTTGGGGGAGTGGGGTTAATCCATTCATTTGTGCCTCCCTGTGGCAATGGTACCAAAACTCTTCCATACGTGTCCGCGTGCAAAATCCTTATAATAACAAATTTTCCGTGTGTCGTGGAGTGAAACGGAGCTCAGTGTTAGGTCTTGCAATATTTAACAATGCCATTCGCTGCGCTACCCACAGAATACCGCATTTTCTTAGTGAGCCATCCATTGACGCAAGTCACCTTTCATACGAGGATGACATTCTTCTGCTCTCTGATAATTCGCAATCACTGAAGGCTGCTTTGAAAAGCTTTTATGCCAGGTTGTCTGACATCGGGCTGTCAGTCGCTTCTGCTAAAACTGAATTTTTCGTTTTTGGTTGTCATCATCCTCCCGATTCAAAAATTCAGGTTGGCCCTGATTCAAGTTCTGCCACTGCTTCACTCAAATACCTTGGACTTACATTCGGGACTTTAATTCAAACAACAAGGTTAATAACAATAAATGTGTTGAGAGAGAAGTTGAGAAAGTCCTATGGATGTTTTTCTAGAGTTAAAGGTCAATTTGACAAAAAAAAAATAATGCGTTTGGTCAGCTTTATAGCTCGTTTTTTACTCCCAATGTACTTTTTCTGGTTCCATTATGGGAATTTTTGACCAAGTCTGAACGTCAGCAAATTCGGTCTGTCTTTTTCAAATTTTGTAAGTATTTTCTTCGTGTTTCTATTTGGTCTCGTAGCAATTATCTCTCCAAACGTTACGGTGTTTTTGAGATATGTGAGAAGATGCATGTTTTAGAAGGGAAACTCAGACAGCGATCAGAGTCAGTCATAGGTTTTTAGTTGGGATGTATTAATTGTTTGTGGATCATTGTTAGTGAATGTTTTTTTTAGTGTTTGTGATTATAAGTGCTTATATTTTGTTTATATAGTAATTATAATTGTTTATAAATTTCTTTATCCATACTCCTCTAAGTTTGTATGTATAATTTTGTATGTATAGAGGGTTCAAATAAAATTATCGTTTATTATTATTGTTATTATTATTATTATTCTGTCTTATGATTTAGCTCTATACGTTTCCCCCAACTTATTTCAGTGCCCACTGCCCCCCTCCCCTAAAATACTGAAATTTTTCCCAACTTTTTAATACAGTATGGTACAGGTAATTATTTGGTTAAAAAAAACTGTCTTCCTAATTTAGTAACTGAGATAAATGAGTGCTTGAACCTTACTCATCCACCTAACCACCCGATAAAAAACAGTAAATCCAATCCAATTGCAAAAACAATCGTGTCCAAAATAAAGCAAAATCAACATTGATAAATATAAATCATTGTCCAAAACCAAGCAAAAACACCTTAAGTCTACAAAAAAGTATCATTCTCCAAGTAATCACCTCACAACGGAGTTCCTCAGAGGAAGACTCACTTGCCTATACGAGTTTCAGTGCTTAAATTTTCTGACCCTGGAATATGAGCGTGCCTGCCATAGAACCATACGGCATCCCCTTATGTAGTTTAACCTGTGGAATATCTACAAAATATAAAACCATAAAATTATAAAAATACTCACAATTTTTATCAAAGCTTCTTTCACCACTACTCACCCAGAACTGATTCAAAATAATGACTCCCCAATTCTAAAAGAATATCACTTTGGCCAATTTACCTCCCATATTTTCAGAGCAACGAACTGTCAAAGAATACCCATTAACTCTCCTACAAAACCTTTCAAGAACCTATTTCAACCTACCGCCTGTAACTAAACACCTGCTTGTGTCGAAACATACTCTAAATAAAAAAAATATAGGGAAAAGGAAAAACACCTCCAACAAGTTACATCTAAATATCATTGAAAATTTCTTGATAACTTTTATTATATTTATTTAAAAGTTCATTATACTGAAAACTAAGTTTTTTAAATTTTCAAGTAAGTTTATTGGCGGAAACCTCTTAAGATTAATTTATAGTTAAGTATTTGAATTTTACCTTTAAAATCAATGCATTTAGTACCAGTTCTCGCATATCTAAATAGTTAAAAATAATAAGCTTAACATGTGATATTTAAATGTATATTTTTTTTAAGGAATGGGAAATTAACAATCTGAAAATTAAGATAATCCGATTTATTATATATTTTAAGAGCTAATTTATTATCATGTGAAACATTAATATCTAAATCTAGAAATTGGTCATAATTACCTTTCCCATCGCTAGGTTCAATACTTAACTCTGGTAGGTATATATTATTCAAAATCTCTGAGAAATCTGAACAATTTATCACCAGAAGGTCATCTAAATATCTTTTATTATTTGAAAGCCAATATTTTATATTACTTGGGATGTTTTTAATATACAAAACTTTTACTGGTAATATAAGACATTTATTACAAATAATCCCTAGCACAAACTTCAAAGGGCCAAACTCTAACTCGGGTCAAAAACATCATTAAAAACACAAAAATTGGAGAACTATAAAAAAAAGCCAAAACAATAACAAACAAGAAAATCAGAATGAATTATTATCCGTAAGTTAATAATTTTACTGCAAGATTTTAGTAATAATTTTAAAAACATTAAAAACTGGTTACACTCAAAAAGCGAAAAAAATAATTGTTCCAAAAAACTCAAAGGGACACCCGAATAAGTGAGACCAAAATACAAGTATAGAAACAAAAACAATAAAATGAGATAGAAAATATAAATAGAAAATTTAAAATTGAGAAAAAAGAGAGGAGGCGGTGGGACCAAACAACCAAATAAATGCATAAACCAAGGAAGTATCACCATCAAGGATCTTTTTGGGGTTAATTTAATAAATATTTTATACAAAACAAGTTTTTCAAAGAAAAGAAGAGCTTTATTTAGCCAAAAATGAGGAGGAATATAGTCAAATGGTCTTCTAAGCGTATAAATACCACACATCACCATAAATAAATGAATGAAACCCACCAAAAAACAGGAATTGCAATAAATTACTGAGTCGAAATAAAAACAAACCTAAATTTGTAGGAGTAGGGCTTTCAACCCCTATGTCTTATCAAACCCATCATATTATTAAGCTTTTCACTGAAAAAAGAATGTATTTGACATGTATTCAATTTTCTACTTTAATAAATAAAGAATTATCAAAACTTATGGGAATAAATATCAGTATATTAATATTAAACTGAAAATCCGCGATCATTTATTCTTTTTCTTAGTTCAGTAATTTTTTATAGAGAGGCTTGGGGGTTTTGAGCCCTACTTATGTTAATTTTTAGTCATCTTAGGTTTGACTCGGTTAATTATTGTATTCTCTGTTGGTTTTGAAAAAAATCGCATGGTGACCAATGGTTTGCGTTGAGCAGGTACTGGTATCTGGATTTAATGCCTTCAGCCGGGATTGCAATACGTAGTTAGGAGTAAATAATCCAACGTTTTCTGTATTTTCTCCTCAGGTTTCTCCAGGTATCTATTTATAACTTGCTCGAATCTTGCTGAGCTTAGAGAGTAACACCTTTGACCTATTTTTCAAATCTAATAACCATCGAAACAAGGACTTGAACCCCTGACCAACAAATTTCAAGTCAGAGTGCTCAGCTCATGAGGTTTTGGGTTTCATTTATTTATTGATGATGATTTAACGTTGTTGCAAGGTCGGAAGATCGTTTGACTATATTTTTCCATATTTTTGGTTTGACGGAACTCTTTATTGTTCTTTGAAAATAGTGCTTCTCAGAAATAGTTTTTTAAATTAGTTTTTCTTAGTTTTGATTTATTCTTTCCTTAAAATTTGCTATGTTCTTTGACAACCTGGATACGCTTATACTTTTTTGATTTATTTGATTTATAAGTCCAGAAGTAGTAATAGTAGTAGCCCTGAAAGTCTCATCTAAATAACCTTCAGTCAATGTCAATAACCTCCAATGTCAGTAACCTCCAGTCAATAACCTCCAGTCCTATTGGCAACTATACACACAGTATTTTTTCATTTAGATTTAAAGTAACATTTAATTTTTAAGCTTAATGGGACATTTGCATAACTGTGGAGGGCCGACATACCTAATATTCCATGAGATATATCTACCGGAGAACTATAGTTTTGTCTTTAATAATGTAAGTTTGAATTCTTTCTACGGATGAGAGCAGTAGGGTAAGAGGTACCATTTTACGGAGACGTATAGCAATCTCCATGTTATTCTAAGGGCTTATGTTCCTTCCATGCTATTCTATGTTCCTTCCATTGTTATTCTATGGGACCTCTACACGTGATCAAACACGTCATGAAACTACGTGCTATTTGCTTATGTCCTGTTGGTACCATTCCAAACGAGTGGGGATTCCCCGCCTGTTCCTAAACATTGCAAAAAGATAACAGTTTGAACGGGGGATTCCCCGCACAAATTTGTTTCAACTCCAAGTTTTTCAACCAGACTGGTTTTTGAAAGCATAGTGTGTACATGTGTGTAGGCTTTGTTATTATAAACTTGGACACTACAATCAGAATTGTTTGATTGACGTTTAAAAAGGGGTAATGAGATTTGCGAATTGGAATACAAATTTTTAACTAGAAATGGCTGAAAAGGGTTTTGGGGGAGATGGGGTGATTGTGTACTGTATAATACACATGTGATGTTTGGACAGTGTTGTCAGTTTAAAATAGTTTAACGTTCCCTTCGTTCCCCCATTTCTGAGAGCAGGGGGGAGGGGGGGGGGTCAATTGTGGAGGGAAAACCAAAAATACTCAGAATCGAAAATAAATGGGAATCTACCTCAAGGGCAAGGCTCAGAGGCCCCTCCTTCCTCCATTTCTGAGGGAAGAGGAGGGGAGGGAGGTCAATTTTGGAGGGAAAGCCAAAAATACTCAGAATCGAAAATAAACGGGATCTGCCTCAAAGGCAAGGCTCAGAGGCCCCTCCTTCCCCCTCAGAAAAAGTTTTAACAAGAAATGTCTGAAAAGTATTTTTTTGGGGGATGGAGCGATGACAGATTGGATGTCTCAGACTAGTGATAGTGCTGTACTATGGTACGAATTGCTTGTGAAAAACCCAAATGAATTAGTTGAAAATAAAGTTTTAACAAGAAGTGTCTGAAAAGTATTTTTTTTGGGGGGTGGGGGCGATGACAGAGTAGATGTCTTAGACTAGTTATAGTGCTGTACTCTGGCATGAATTGCTTTCGAAAACCCAGATGAATTAGTTGAAAATAAAGTTTTAACAAGAAATGTCTGAAAAGTATTTTTTTTGGGGGGGGGGGGGTGAGGGCGATGACAGAATGGATGTCTTAGACTAGTTATAGTGCTCAGGTACGAATTGCTTGTGAAAAACCCGGATGAACTAGTTGAAAATAAAGTTTTAACAAGAAATGTCTGAAAAGTATTTTTGGGGGGTGGGGGCGATGACAGAGTGGATGTCTTGGACTAGTTATAGTGCTGTACTCTGGCAAGAATTGCTTTCGAAAACCCGGATGAATTAGTTGAAAATAAAGTTTTAACAAGAAATGTCTGAAAAGTGTTTTTTTGGGGGGGTGGGGGCGATGACAGAGTGGATGTCTTAGACTAGTTATAGTACTGTACTGTGGTATGAATTGCTTGTGAAAAACCCGGATGAATTAGTTGAAAATAAAGTTTTAACAAGAAATGTCTGAAAAGTATTTTTTTGGGGAGATTGGGCGATGACAGAGTGGATGTCTTAGACTAGTGATAGTGCTGTACTGTGGTACGAATTGCTTGTGAAAAACCCAAATGAATTAGTTGAAAATAAAGTTTTAACAAGAAATGTCTGAAAAGTATTTTTGGGGGGGGGGAGGCGATGACAGAGTGGATGTCTTAGACTAGTTATAGTGCTGTACTCTGGCATGAATTACTTTCGAAAACCCGGATGAATTAGTTGAAATAAAGTTTTAACAAGAAAGGTCTGAAAAGTATTTTTGTGGGGGGCGGGGGCGAAGACAGAGTGAATGTCTTAGACTAGCTATAGTGCTGTACTCTGGCATGAATTACTTTTGAAATCCCGCATAAATTGGTTGAAATAAAGTTTTAACAAGAAATGTCTGAAAAGTTTTTTTTTTGGGGTAGGGGGCGATGACAGAGTGGATGTCTTAGACTAGTTATAGTGCTGTACTCTGGCATGAATTGCTTGAGAAAAACCCGGATGAATTAGTTGAAAATAAAGTTTTAACAAGAAATGTCTGAAAAGTATTTTTTGGGGGATGGAGCGATGACAGAGTGGAAGTCTTAGACTAGTTATAGTGCTGTACTCGGGAATGAATTGCTTTCGAAAACCTAGATGAATTAGTTGAAAATAAATTTTTAGCAAGAAATTTATGAAAAGCACTTTTTTGGGGGGGTGTGGTGTGGCGATGTAAGAGTGGATGTCTTAGACTAGTTATAGTGCTGTACTCTGGCATGAATTGCTTTCGGAAACCCGGATGAATTAGTTAAAAATAAAGTTTTAACAAGAAATATCTGAAGTTATTTTTTTTTTTTGTTAAACACAATTGGCTGAAATAAAAGCGGAACTCTTAAAATCACAACTCAAGGTCAGTAAATAATTCCTTTTTTTTTTTTTTTTTTTTTTTTTTTTTTTTAAAAACGATTGGGTGAAATAAAACAAGAAATCTTAAAATAAAAACAATTAAATGTCAGTAAATAATTACTTTTTTTTTTTTTTTATGTTGAACACGAGCTATTGTAGAAAATAATATCAAAGTACCAACTCACATGATAGTTACGCTATTATAGAAAATAATTTCAAAATACCAAGTCACATTATAGTTAAGCTATCGTAGAAAATAGTTTCAAAGTACCAAGTCACATGATAGTTACACTACTATAGAAAATAATATCAAAGTGCCAAGTCACATAATAGTTATGCTATTGTAGAAAATAATTTCAAAGTACCAAGTCACATGATAGTTACGCTATTGTAGAAAATAATTTCAAAGCACCAAGTCACATGATAGTTACGCTATTGTAGAAAATAAATTCAAAGTCCCAAGTCACATGATAGTTACGCTTTTGTAGAAAATGATTTCAAAGTACCAAGTCACATGATAGTTACGCTATTATAGAAAATAATTTCAAAGTACCAAGTCACATTATAGTTACGCTATTGTAGAAAATAATTTCAAAGTACCAAGTCACATTATAGTTAAGCTATTGTAGAAAATAATTTCAAAGTACCAAGTCACATGATAGTTACGCTATTATAGAAAATAATTTCAAAGTACTCAAGTCACATTATAGTTACGCTATTGTAGAAAATAATTTCAAAGTACCAAGTCACATGATAGTTACGCTTATTATAGAAAATAATTTCAAAGTACCAAGTCACATTATAGTTACGCTATTGGAGAAAATAATTTCAAAGTATCAAGTCACATGATAGTTACACTATTATAGAAAATAATTTCAAAGTACCAAGTCATCATGATAGTTACACTTTTTTAGAGAAAATAATTTAAAGTACTAAGTCACATGATAGTTACGCTTTTGTAGAAAATAATTTCAAAGTACCTAAGTCACATGATAGTTACGCTATTATAGAAAATAATTTCAAAGTACCGAGTCACATGATAGTTACGCTATTGTAGAAAATAATTTCAAAGTACCAAGTCAGATGATACTTACGCTATTGTAGAAAATAATTTCAAAGTACCAAGTCACAGGATAGTTACGCTATTGTAGAAAATAATTTCAAAGTACCAAGTCACATGATAGTTACGCTATTATAGAAAATAATTTCAAAGTACCAAGTCACATTGTAGTTACGCTATTGTAGAAAATAATTTCAAAGTACCAAGTCACATGATAGTCACGCTTTGTAGAAAATAATTTCAAAGTACCAAGTCACATTATAGTTACGCTATTGTAGAAAATAATTTCAAAGTACCAAGTCACATTATAGTTACGCTATTGTAGAAAATAATTTCAAAGTACCAAGTCACATGATAGTTACGCTATTGTAGAAAATAATTTCAAAGTACCAAGTCAAATGATAGTTATGCTATTGTAGAAATTAATTTCAAAGTACCAAGTCACATGATAGTTACGCTATTGTAGAAAATAATATCAAAGTACCAAGTCACATGATAGTTACGTTATTATAGAAAATAATTTCAAAGTACTAAGTCACATGATAGTTACGCTATTGTAGAAAATAATTTCAAAGTACCAAGTCACATGATAGTTACGCTTTTGTAGAAAATAATTTCAAAGTACCATGTCACATGATAGTTACGCTATTGTAGAAAATAATTTCAAAGTACCAAGTCACATTATAGTTACGATATTGTAGAAAATAATTTCAAAGTACCAAGTCAAATTATAGTTACGCTATTGTAGAAAATAATTTCAAAGTACCAAGTCACATGATAGTTACGCTATTGTAGAAAATAATTTCAAAGTACCATGTCACATGATAGTTACGCTTTTGTAGAAAATAGTTTCAAAGTACCAAGTCACATGATAGTTATGCTATTGTGGAAAATAATTTCAAAGTACCATGTCACATGATAGTTATGTTTTTGTAGAAAATAATATCAAAGTACTAAGTCATATAATAGTTACGCTATTATAGAAAATAGTTTTAAAGTACCATGTCGCATGATAGTTATGCTATTGTAGAAAATAATTTCAAATTACCAAGTCACATGATAGTTATGCTTTTGTAGAAAACAATTTAAAAGTACAAAGTCACATGATAGTTACGCTATTGTAGAAAATAATTTCAAATTACCAAGTCACATCATAGTTACGCTTTTGTAGAAAATAATTTCAAAGTACCATGTCACATGATAGTTACACTTTTGTAGAAAATAATTTCAAAGTACCAAGTGACAGGATAGTTACGCTTCTATAGAAAACAATTCCAAAAGACCAAGTCACATTATAGGTAAACTATTATATAAACTTAATTTAAAGTACCTAGTAAGAGGATATTTACGCTATTGTGGAAAAGAATATCAATGCACAAAGTCATATGATAGTTACGCTTTTGCAGATAATAATATCAAAGTACCAAGTCACATGATAGTTACGGTATTGTATAAAATAATTTCAAAGTACCAAGTCACATGATAGTTATGCTTTTGTAGAAAATAATTTCAAAGTACAAAGTCACATGATAGTTACGCTATTGTAGAAAATAATTTCAAAGTACCAAGTCAAATGATAGTTACGTTTTTGTAGAAAATAATTTCAAAGTACCAAGTCACATGATAGTTACGCTATTGTAGAAAATAATTTCAAAGTACTAAGTCACATGATAGTTACGCTATGATAGAAAATAATTTCAAAGTACCAAGTCACATGATAGTTACACTATTGTAGAAAATGATTTCAAAGTACCAATTCACATGATAGTTACTCTATTATAGACAGTAATTTCTAAGTACAAAGTCACATTATAGTTACGCTATTGTAGAAAATAATTTCAAATTACCAAGTCACATGATAGTTACGCTTTTGTAGAAAATAATTTCAAAGTACCATGTCACATGATAGTTACGCTTTTGTAGAAAATAAGTTCAAAGTACCAAGTCACATGATAGGTTACGCTTTTGTTGAAAATAATTTCAAAGTACCAAGTCACATGATAGTTACGCTATTATAGAAAATAATTTTTTTTTTGATAAACACGATTGGCTGAAATAAAAGGGAACTTTTAAAATCACAACATTTAAAGGTCAGTAAATAATTCCTTTGTTGTTTTATGTTGTTGAACACGAGCTATTGTAGAAAATAATTTCAAAGTACCAAGTCACATGATAGTTACGCTATTATAGAAAATAATTTCAAAGTACTCAAGTCACATTATAGTTCAGCTATTGTAAAAAATAATTTCAAAGTACCAAGTCACATGATAGTTACGCTATTATAGAAAATAATTTCAAAGTACCAGTCACATAATAGTTAGGCTATGCTATTGTAGAAAATAATTTCAAAGTACCAAGTCACATGATAGTTACGCTATTATAGAAAATAATTACAAAGTACCAAGTCACATGATAGTCACACTTTTGTAGAAAATAATTTCAAAGTACCAAGTCACATGATAGTTACGCTTTTGTAGAAAATAATTTCAAAGTACCAAGTCACATGATAGTTACGCTACTATAGAAAATAATTTCAAAGTACCAAGTCACATTATAGTTACGCTATTGTAGAAAATAATTTCAAAATACCAAGTCACATGATAGTTACGCTATTGTAGAAAATAATTTCAAAGTACCAAGTCACATGATAGTTACACTATTGTAGAAAATAATTTCAAAGTACCAAGTCACTTGATAGTTACGCTATTATAGAAAATAATTTCAAAGTACCAAGTCACATGATAGTTACGCTTTTGTAGAAAATAATTTCAAAGTACCAAGTCACATTATAGTTACGCTATTGTAGAAAATAATTTCAAAGTACCAAGTCACATTATAGTTACGCTAATGTAGAAAATAATTTCAAACTACCAAATCACATGATAGTTACGCTTTTGTAGAAAATAATTTCAAAGTACCAAGTCACATGATAGTTACGCTATTGTAGAAAATAATTTCAAAGTACCAAGTCACATGATAGTTACGCTATTGTAGAAAATAATTTCAAAGTACCAAGTCAAATTATAGTTACGCTATTGTAGAAAATAATTTCAAAGTACCAAGTCACATGATAGTTACGCTATTGTAGAAAATAATTTCAAAGTACCATGTCACATGATAGTTACGCTTTTGTAGAAAATAATTTCAAAGTACCAAGTCACATGATAGTTACGCTTTTGTAGAAAATAATTTCAAAGTACCAAGTCAAATGATAGTTACGTTTTTGTAGAAAATAATTTCAAAGTACCAAGTCACATGATAGTTACGCTATTGTAGAAAATAATTTCAAAGTACCAAGTCACATGATAGTTACGCTATTGTAGAAAATAATTTCAAAGTACAAAGTCACATGATAGTTATGCTATTATAGAAAATAATTTTAAAGTACCAAGTCACATGATAGTTACGCTATTATAAAAAATAATTTCAAAGTACCAAGTCACATGATAGTTACGCTATTGTAGAAAATAATTTCAGAGTACCAAGTCACATGATAGTTACGCTTTTGTAGAAAATAATTTCAAAGTACCATGTCATATGATAGTTACGCTTTTGTTGAAAATAATTTCAAAGTACCAAGTCACATGATAGTTACGCTTTTGTAGAAAATAATTTCAAAGTACCAAGTCACATGATAGTTACGCTATTATAGAAAATAATTTCAAAGTACCAAGTCACATTGTAGTTACGCTATTGTAGAAAATAATTTCAAAGTACCAAGTCACATGATAGTTACGCTTTTGTAGAAAATAATTTCAAAGTACCATGTCACATGATAGTTACGCTTTTGTAGAAAATAAGTTCAAAGTACCAAGTCACATGATGGTTACGCTTTTGTTGAAAATAATTTCAAAGTACCAAGTCACATGATAGTTACACTATTGTAGAAAATAATTTAAAAGTACCAAGTCACATGATAGTTACGCTATTTTAGAAAATAATTTCAAAGTACCAAGTCACATGATAGTTACGCTATTATAGAAAATAATTTCAAAGTACCAAGTCACATGATAATTACGCTATTATAGAAAATAATTTCAAAGTACCAAGTCACATGATAGTTACGCTCTTGTAGAAAATAATTTCAAAGTACCAAGTCAAATGATAGTTACGTTATTATCGAAAATAATTTCAAAGTACCAAGTCACATGATAGTTACACTATTGTAAAAAATAATTTCAAAGTACCAAGTCACATGATAGTTACACTTTTGTAGAAAATAATTTCAAATTACCATGTCACATGATAGTTACGCTATTATAGAAAATAATTTCAAAGTACCAAGTCACATGATAGTTACGCTATTATAGAAAATAATTTCAAAGTACCAAGTCATATGATAGTTACACTATTATAGAAAATAATCTCAAAGTACCAAGTCACATGATAGTTACGCTATTGTAGAAAATAATTTCAAAGTACCAAGTCACATGATAGTTACGCTATTGTAGAAAATAATTTCAAAGTACCAAGTCACATGATAGTTACGCTATTATAGAAAATAATTTCAAAGTACCAAGTCACATGATAGTTACGCTATTATAGAAAATAATTTCAAAGTACCAAGTCACATGATAGTGACGTTATTATAGAAAATAATTTCAAAGTACCAAGTCACATTATAGTTAAGCTATCGTAGAAAATAATTTCAAAGTACCAAGTCACATGATAGTTACGCTATTTTAGAAAATAATTTCAAAGTACCAAGTCATATAATAGTTATGCTATTGTAGGAAATAATTTCAAAGTACCAAGTCACATGATAGTTACACTATTATAGAAAATAATTTCAAAGTACCAAGTCACATGATAGTTACACTTTTGTAGAAAATAAATTCAAAGTTCCAAGTCACATGATAGTTACGCTTTTGTAGAAAATAATTTCAAAGTACCAAGTCACATGATAGTTAAGCTATTATATAAAATAATTTCAAAGTACCAAGTCAAATTATATTAAAGCTTTTATATAAAATAATTTAAAAGTAAAAATTAAAATGATAGTTAAGATATATTATAAAATAATTTCAAAGTACAAAGTCACATGATAGTTAAGCTATTATAGAAAATAATTTCAAAGTACCAAGTCACATTATAGTTAAGCTATTGTAGAAAATAATTTCAAAGTACAAAGTCACATGATAGTTACGCTATTATAGAAAATAATTTCAAAGTACCAAGTCACATAATAGTTATGCTATTGTAGAAAATAATTTCAAAGTACCAAGTCACATGATAGTTACACTATTATAGAAAATAATTTCAAAGTACCAAGTCACATGATAGTTACACTTTTGTAGAAAATAATTTAAAGTACCAAGTCACATGATAGTTACGCTTTTATAGAAAATAATTTCAAAGTACCAAGTCACATTATAGTTACGCTATTATAAAAAATAATTTCAAAGTACCAAGTCACATGATAGTTACGCTATTATAGAAAATAATTTCAAAGTACCAAGTCAGATTATATTTACGATATTGTAGAAAATAATTTCAAAGTACCAAGTCACAGGATAGTTACGTTATTGTAGAAAATAATTTCAAAGTACCAAGTCACATGATAGTTACGCTATTATAGAAAATAATTTCAAAGTACCAAGTCACATTATAGTTGACGCTATTGTAGAAAATAATTTCAAAGTACCAAGTCACATGATAGTCACGCTTTTGTAGAAAATAATTTCTAAGTACCAAGTTACATTATAGTTACGCTATTTTAGAAAATAATTTCAAAGTACCAAGTCACATTATAGTTACGCTAATGTAGAAAATAATTTCAAAGTACCAAGTCACATGATAGTTACGCTTTTGTAGAAAATAATTTCAAAGTACCAAGTCACATGATAGTTACGCTATTGTAGAAACTAATTTCAAAGTACCAAGTCAAATGATAGTTACGCTATTATAGAAAATAAATTCAAAGTACCAAGTCACATTATAGTTACACTATTGTAGAAAATAATTTCAAAGAACCAAGTCACATTATAGTTACGCTATTATAGAAAATAATTTCTAAGTACCAAGTCACATGATAGTTACGCTTTTGTAGAAAATAATTTCAAAGTAACATGTCACATGATAGTTACGCTATTGTATAAAATAATTTCAAATTACCAAGTCACATGATAGTTACGCTATTGTAGAAAATAATTTCAAAGTACCAAGTCAGATTATAGTTACGATATTTTAGAAAATAATTTCAAAGTGCCAAGTCACATGATAGTTATGCTATTGTAGAAAATAATTTCAAAGTACTGAGTCACATGATAGTTACGTTATTGTAGAAAATAATTTCAAAGTACTATGTAACATGATAGTTATGCTATTAAGGAAAATAATTTCAAAGTACCATGTCACATGATAGTTATGTTTTTGTAGAAAATAATTTCAAAGTACCAAGTCACATGATAGTTACGCTATTGTAGAAAATAATTTCAAAGTACCAAGTCACATGATAGTTACGGCTATTATAGAAAATAATTTCAAAGTACCAAATCACATGATAGTTACGCTATTATAGAAAACAATTTCAAAGTACCAAGTCACATTATAGTTACGCTTTTGTAGAAAATAATTTCAAAGTACCAAGTCACATGATAGTTACGCTTTTGTAGAAAATAATTTCAAAGTACCATGTCACATGATAGTTACGCCTTTGTAGAAAATAAGTTCAAAGTACCAAGTCACATGATAGTTACGCTTTTGTTGAAAATAATTTCAAAGTACCAAGTCACATGATAGTTACGCTATTATAGAAAATAATTTTTTTTTTGTTAAACACGATTGGCTGAAATAAAAGCGGAACTTTTAAAATCACAACAATTAAAGGTCAGTAAATAATTCCTTTGTTGTTTTTTTTATGTTTAACACGAGCTATTGTAGAAAATAATTTCAAAGTACCAAGTCACATGATAGTTACGCTATTATAGAAAATAATTTCAAAGTACCAAGTCACATTATAGTTAAGCTATTGTAAAAAATAATTTCAAAGTACCAAGTCACATGATAGTTACGCTATTATAGAAAATAATTTCAAAGTACCAAGTCACATAATAGTTAGGCTATGCTATTGTAGAAAATAATTTCAAAGTACCAAGTCACATGATAGTTACGCTATTATAGAAAATAATTACAAAGTACCAAGTCACATGATAGTCACACTTTTGTAGAAAATAATTTCAAAGTACCAAGTCACATGATAGTTACGCTATTGTAGAAAATAATTTCAAAGTACAAAGTCACATAATAGTTACTCTATTATAGAAAATAATTTCAAAGTACCAAGTCAAATTATAGTTACGCTATTGTAGAAAATAATTTCAAAGTACCAACTCACATGATATTTACGCTATTGTAGAAATTAATTTGAAAGTACCAAGTCACAGGATAGTTACACTATTGTAGAAAATAATTTCAAAGTACCAAGTCACATGATAGTTACGCTATTATAGAAAATAATTTCAAAGTACCAAGTCACATGATAGTTACGCTTTTGTAGAAAATAATTTCAAAGTACCAAGTCACATTATAGTTACGCTATTGTAGAAAAAATAATTTCAAAGTACCAAGTCACATTATAGTTACGCTAATGTAGAAAATAATTTCAAACTACCAAATCACATGATAGTTACGCTTTTGTATGAAAATAATTTCAAAGTACCAAGTCACATTATAGTTACGCTATTGCAGAAAATAATTTCAAAGTACCAAGTCACATGATAGTTACACTATTGTAGAAAATAATTTCAAAATTCCAAGTCAAATTATAGTTACGCTACTTTAGAAAATAATTTCAAGGCACCACGTCACATGATAGTTACGCTATTGTAGAAAATAATTTCAAAGTACTATGTCACATGATAGTTACGCTTTTTGTAGAAAATAGTTTCAAAGTACCAAGTCACATGATAGTTACGCTATTGTAGAAAATAATTTCAAAGTACCAAGTCAAATGATAGTTACGCTTTTATAGAAAATAATTTCAAAGCATCATGTCACATTAAAGTGACACTAATATAGAAAGCAAAAACAAAGGACCAACTCACAGAAGATTTGTTTTATTGTAGAAAAAAATTTTAAAGAACAAATGCAAATGATAGTTATACTTTTGTATAAAGTAATTTTAAAATACACAGTAACGTGATAGAGTTGTATTCTTGTAGAGAATAATATCAAAGTACCAAGTCACATGATAGTTACGCTATTGTAGAAAATAATTTCAGAGTACCAAGTCACATGATAGTTACGCTTTTGTAGAAAATAATTTCAAAGTACCATGTCATATGATAGTTACGCTTTTGTTGAAAATAATTTCAAAGTACCAAGTCACATGATAGTTACGCTTTTGTAGAAAATAATTTCAAAGTACCAAGTCACATGATAGTTACGCTTATTATAGAAAATAATTTCAAAGTACCAAGTCACATTGTAGTTACGCTATTGTAGAAAATAATTTCAAAGTACCAAGTCACATGATAGTTACGCTTTTGTAGAAAATAATTTCAAAGTACCATGTCACATGATAGTTACGCTTTTGTAGAAAATAAGTTCAAAGTACCAAGTCACATGATAGTTACGCTTTTGTTGAAAATAATTTCAAAGTACCAAGTCACATGATAGTTACGCTATTATAGAAAATAATTTCAATGTACCAAGTCACATGATAGTTACGCTATTATAGAAAGTAATTTCAAAGTACCATGTCACATGATAGTTACGCTACTATAGAAAATAATTTCAAAGTACCAAGTCACATGATAGTTACGCTATTGTAGAAAATACTTTCAAAGAACCAAGACACTTGATAGTTACGCTCTTGTAGAAAATAATTTCAAAGTACCAAGTCAAATGATAGTTACGTTATTATCGAAAATAATTTCAAAGTACCAAGTCACATGATAGTTACACTATTTTAGAAAATAATTTCAAAGTACCTAGTCACATGATATTTACACTATTTTATAAAATTATATAAAAGTACCCAGTCACATGATAGTTACGCTATTATAGAAAATAATTTCAAAGTACCAAGTCACATGATTGTTGCGCTATTGTAGAAAATAATTTCAAAGTACCAAGTCACATGATAGTTACACTATTATAGAAAATAATTTCAAAGTACCAAATCACATGATAGTTACGCTATTGTATAAAATTATTTCAAAGCACCAAGTCGTAGTATAGTTACACTATAATAGAAAATAATTTTAAAGTACCATTTGAGATGATACTAAAGCTGCTGTAGAAAGAAAATATTAAGTAACCTGAAACATTATAGTACCGCTATAGAAGACAATCAAATAAAAGTACAAAGTCAATGGATAGATAAGCTCTTATGGATAAAAAAATTAAAGTAACACATTACTTTGTATCTTAGCCCAAAAGGAAAACAATTTCAAAATCAAATGGCAATAGATAGTAAAGCTCGTGTAGAAAATAATATAAATGTAAAATTTAAAATGATCGATAAGATAGAGTATAAAAACATTTCAAAGTACCATGTCACATGATAGTTACACTATTTTAGAAAATAATTTCAAAGTACCAAGTCACATGATAGTTACACTATTGTAGAAAATAAATTCGAAAGTTCCAAGTCACATGATAGTTACGCTTTTGTAGAAAATAATTTCAAAGTACCAAGTCACATGATAGTTACTGCTATTATAGAAAATAATTTCAAAGTACCAAGTCACGATAGTGACGCTATTGTGAAATTATTTCAAAGTACAATATCCTGTGACTTGTAGAAAATAATTTCAAAGTACCAAGTCATGTACTTCGCTATTTGAAAATTATTTCACAGTACCGAACTATCATATGATATTGGTATTTAGAAAATAATTTACCACAAAAGCATAACAACATTATGACACTGGTCTTTGATATGATTTTATACAGTAATGGAAGTATCAATTGAAATGGTAATTTGATATGGTATCCTATAATGGCTTAAATATCATGTGACGTCGTACTTTTATATAATATTATATGAAAGCGTACATATCAAGTGAGTTGGTTCATTGAAATTATTTTCTACAATAGCGTAACTATAATGTGACTTAGTACTTTGAAATTATTTTCTACAATAGCGTAACTATCATGTGACTTGGTACTTTGAAATTATTTTCTATAATAGCGTAACTATCGTGTGACTTGGTACTTCGAAATTATTTTCTATAATAACGTAACTATCATGCGACTTGGTACTTTGAAATTATTTTCTACAATGGCGTAACTATCATGTGACTTGGTACTTTTAAATTATTTTCTATAATAGCGTAACTATCATGTGATTTGGTACTGAAATTATTTTCTATAATCGTGTAACTTTCATGTGACTTGTTAATTTGAAATATTTTCTACAATAGCGTAACTATTATGTGACATGGTACTTTGAAATTATTTTCTAAAATAGCATAACTCTCATGTGACTGGGTACTTTGAATTTATTTTTTAAAATGGAGAAATAATCATTTGATTTGGTACTTTGAAATATTATTTTCTACAATAGCGTAACTATCATGTGACTTGGTACTTTGAAATTATTTTCTACAATAGCGTAACTATCATGTGACTTGGTACTTTGAATTATTTTCTACAATAGCGTAACTATCATGTGACTTGACTGAAATTATTTTCTACAATAGCATAATTATCTGATAATAGCGTTGAAATTATTTTCTATAATGACTGTGGCTATCATTTGACTGATACTTAAATTTTTGCTATAATAACGTAACTATCATGTGACTTAGTACTTTGAAATTATTTTCTACAACAGCGTAACTATCATTTTTCTTGGTACTTTCATATTATTGTCTAGAATTTCGTAACTCTCATCTGACTTTGTACTAGGATAATATTTTATACATTATCGTAACTATCATGTTACTTGTTAATTGTAAATTATTTTCTATAAAATAGAATCTATAATGTGACTTTTTAATATGAAATTAATTTATCTATTAGATTAAATATAATGTTACTTTGTACTTTGAATTTGTATTATGAAATACAGAAAATATCATTTGACCTTCTCATTCGAAATTATTTTCAACAATAGCGTAACTATCATTTGACTTGGTACTTTGAAATTATTTTCTACAATAGTGAAACTATCATGTGACTTGGCACTTTGAAATTATTTTCTACATTAGTGTAACTATCATTTACTGGTACTTTGAAATTATTTTCTATAATAGCGTAACTATCATGTGACTTGGTACTTTGAAATTATTTTCTACAATAGCGTAACTATCATATAACTTGGTACTTTGAAATTATTTTCTACATTAGCGTAACTATCATGTGACTTGGTACTTTGAGTATTTTCTACAATAGCGTAACTATCATGTGACTTGGTACTTTGGAATTTATTTTTTCTATAATAGCATAACTATCATTATGATTTATTACTTTGAAATTATTTTCTGCAAAGCGTTAATATCACATTGACTTAGTACTTTGAAATTTATTTTCTACAAAAACTTAATAACTATCGTAATGACACTTAATTACTGAAATTATTTTACAATAGCGTAACCTTCATGTGACTTGGTGCCTGAAATTATTTTCACCTGTGTAGCGGCTATCATGTGACTTATTACTTTGAAATTATTTTCTATAATAGCTGTAACTAGCAATACATGGT
>NW_028300809.1:501576-519573 GCF_049724085.1 Artemia sp. Qi Xiang Cuo
ATTATTTCAGTAGTGTTTTTTCATGATTTACCTTGTCATTGTTACATTTTCTTAATTTTTCAAAGTTTATATTGAATTACTATCATTGAAATGCAAGAGTTGGAATATTTCAGTAGTGTTTTGTTGTTGTTTACCTTGTCACAGTTACATTTTCTTGATTTTTCAAAGTTCATTTTGGATTTTTTTCATTGAAATGCAACAGTTGGATTATTTCAGTAGTGTTTTGTCGTGGTTTACCTTGTCACAGTTACAATCTCTTGATTTTCAAAGTTCATTTTGAATTTCTTTCATTGAAATAATAGAGTTGGATTATTTAAGTAGTTTTCTTTAGTGGTTTACCTTGTCGCAGTTATATTCTCTTGATTTTAAAAGTTCATTGTGGATTTCTTTCACTTAAATGCAAGAGTTGGATTATTTCAGTAGTGTTTTGTTATAGTTTACCTTGTTGCAGTTACATTTTCTTGATTTTTCAAAGTTCATTTTTAATTTCTTTCGTTGAAATGCAAGAGCTGAAATATTTCAGTAGTTTTTTTTTCGTGGTTTACCTTGTAACAGTTATATTCTCTTAATTTTTCAAAGTTAATTTTGAATTTCTTTAATTGAAATGTAAGAGTTGGAATATTTCAGTAGTGTTTCGTCGTGGTTTACCTTGTCACAATTACATTCTCTTGATTTTTCAAAGTTCATTTTGAATTTATTTCATTGAAATGCAAGAGTTGGATTATTTCAGTACTGTTTTGTCCTGGTTTACCATGTCACAGTTACATTCTCTTGATTTTTAAAAGTTCATTTTGAATTTCATTCATTGAAATGCAAGAGTTTGAATATTTCAGTAGTGTTTTGTCGTTGTTTACTTTATCAAATTTAAATTATCTTTATTTTTAAAAGTACATTTTGGATTTATTTCATTGAAAAGACATAGTTTGGATATTTAAGTAGTATTTAGTCGTGTTTTACCTTGTCAGAGTTACATTCTTTTGATTTTTAAAAGTTCATTTTGGATTTATTTCATTGAAATGCAAGAGTTGGAATATTTCAGTAGTGTTTTGTCGTGGTTTACCTTCTAACAGTTACAGTCTCTTGATTTTTAAAATTTCTTTTTGTATTTCTTTCGTTGAAATGCAAGAGTTGGATTATTTCAGTAGTGTTTTGTCGTGGTTTACCATGTCACAGTTATATTCTCTTGATTTTTCAAAGTTTATTTTTGATTTTTTTCATTGAAATGCAAAAGTTGGAATATTTCAGTAGTGTTTTATTGTGGTTTACCTTGTCACAATTACATTCTCTTGATTTTTCAAAGTTCATTTTGGAATTCTTTCGTTGAAATTAAAGAGTTGGATAATTCGGTAGTGTTTTGTCATGCTTTACCCTGTCACACTTTCATTCTCTTAATTTTTCAAAATTCATTTTGAATTTATTTCATTGAAATGCAAGAGTTGGAATATTTCAGAAGTTTTTTGTCGTGGTTTACCTTGTCAAAGTTACATTCACTTTATTTTTCAAAGTTCATTTTGAATTTCTTTCATAGAATTGCAAGAGTTGGATTATATCAATAGTTTTTTGTCGTGGTTTACCATATCACAGTTGTATTTTCATGATTTTTCAAAGATAAATTTGGATATCTTTCATTGAAAAGCAAGAGTTGGAATATTTCAGTAGTGTTTTGTCGTGGTTTACCTTGTCACAGTTACATTCTCTTTATTTTTAAAAGTTCATTTTGAATTTATTTCATTGAAATGCAAGAGTTGGAATATTTCAATAGTGTTTTGTCGTCGTTTAAGTTGTCACAGTTACATTCTCTTAATTTTTAAAAGTTCATTTTGAATTTCTTTCATTGAAATGCAAGAGTTGGATTATTTCAGTAGTGTTTTATCGTGAATTACCTTGTCACAATTACATTCTCTTGATTTTTCGGAGTTCATTTTGGATTTATTTCGTTGAAATAAAAGAGTTGGAATAATTCAGTAGTGTTTTGTCATGCTTTTCCCTGTCATAGTTACATTTTCTTAATTATTCAAAGTTCATTTTAAACTTATTTAGTTGAAATGCAAGAGTTTGAATATTTCAGTGGTGTCTTGTCGTGGTTTACCTTGTCACAGTTACATTCTCTTGATTTTTAAAATTTCATTTTTAATTTCATTCGTTGAAATGCAAGAGTTGGAATATTTCCGTAGTGTTTTGTCTTGGTTTACCATGTCAAGGTTACAGTCTCTGAATTTTTCAAAGTTCATTTCTGATTTTTTTCATTGAAATTCAAGAGTTGAAATATTTCTGTAGTGTTTTGTCATGGTTTACCTTGTCACAGTTACATTCTTTTAATTTTTCAAATTTCATTTTGAATTTTTTTTCATTGAAATGCAAGAGTTGGAATTGTCACAGTTACATTCTCTTGATTTTTCAAAGTTCATTGTGGATTTCCTTCGTTGAAATATGTTTTCATATTTCATATTGAAGTATGTTTTGTTAAGTTAGGTTAGGTTAGGTTAGCCTACGTACGCGCGCGTACGTAGGCTAACCTAACTTAACCTAACCTAACTTGATCTAACCTAACCTAACAAAATCAATAAAATGTAACTGTGTCAAGGTAAAGCACAAGAAAACATATTTCAACGAAAGAAATCCACAAAGAACTTTGAAAAATCAAGAAAATGTAACTGTGACAAGGTAAACCACAACAAAACACTACTGAAATATTCCAACTCTTGCATTTCAACGATAGAAATTCAAAATAAACTTTGAAAAATTAAGAGAATGTAATTGTGACAAGGTAAACCATGACAAAACACTACTGAAATAATCCAACTTGTGCATTTCAACGAAAGAAATCGATAATGAACTTTGAAAAATCAAGAGAATGTAACTGTGAAATGGTAAATTATGACAAAACACTACTAAAATAATCCAACTCTTGCATTTCAATGATAGAAATTCAAAAGAACTTTGAAAAATCGAGAGAATGTAACTGTATCATGGTAAACCGCGACAAAACACTACAGAAATATTCCAACTCTTGTTTTTCAACGAAAGAAATTCAAAATGAACTTCGAAAAATTAAGAGAATGTAGCTGTGACATGGTAAACCACGACAATACACTACTGAAATAATCCAACTCTTGCATTTCAATGAAAGAAATTCAAATGAACTTTGAAAAATCAAGAGAATGAAAGTGTGACAGGGTAAACCACGACAAAACACTACTGAATTATTCCAACTCTTGCATTTCAACGAAAGAAATCCAAAATGAATTGAAAAATCAAGAGAATTTAGCTGTGACAACGTAAACCACGACAAAACACTACTGAAATAATCCAACTCTTTCATTTCAACGAAAGAAAATCAAAATCAACTTTTAAAAATCATGAGAATGTAACTGTGACCAGGTAACCCATGACAAAGCACTACTGAAATAATCCAACTCTTACATTTCAACGAAAAAAATCGAAAATGAACTTTGAAAATCAAGAGAATGAAACTGTGAAATGGTAAATAATGAAAAAACACTTCTGAAATAATCCAACTCTTGCATTTCAATGAAAGAAATTCAAAATGAAGTTTGAAAAATCAAGAAAATGTAACTGTATCATGGTAAAACACGACAAAACACTACTGAAATATTCCAACTCTTGTTTTTCAACGAAATAAATTCAAAATGAACTTTGAAAAATAAAGAGAATGTAACTGCGACATGGTAAACCACGACAATACACTACTGAAATAAACCAACTCTTGTATTTCAATGAAAGAAATTCAAATGAACTTTGAAAAATCAAGAGAATGAAAGTGTGACAGGGTAAACCTCAACAAAACACTACTGAATTATTCCAACTCTTGCATTTCAACGAAAGAAATCCAAAATGAACTTTAAAAAATCAAGAAAATGTAGCTGTGACAAGGTAAACCACGATAAAACACTACTGAAATAATCCAATTCTTGCATTTCAATGAAAAAAAAATCAAAATGAACTCTGAAAAATCAAGAGAATTTAACTGTGACATGGTCAACCACTACAAAACACTACTGACATATTACAACTCTTGCATTTAAACGAAAGAAATTCATAAAGAACTTTGAAAAATCACGAGAATGTAACTGTGATATGGTAAACGACGACAAAACACTACTAAAATGTTCCAACTCATGCATTTCAATGAAAGAAATTCAAAATGAACTTTGAAAAATCACGAGAATGTGACTGTGACACGATAAACCACAACAAAACACTACTGAAATAATCCAACTCTTGCATTTCAACGAAAGAAATTCAAAATCAACTTTGAAAAATCATGAGAATGTAACTGTGACAAGGTAAACCACGACGAAACACTACTGAAATAATCCAACTCTTACATTTCAACGAAAAAATTCGAAAATGAATTTTGAAAATCAAGAGAATGAAACTGTGAAATGTTAAATAATGACAAAACGCTTCTGAAATAATCCAACTCTTGCATTTCAATGAAAGAAATTCAAAAGAACTTTGCAAAATCGAGAGAATGTAACTGTATCATGGTAAAACACGACAAAACACTACTGAAATATTCTAACTCTTGTTTTTCAACGAAAGAAATTCAAAATGAACTTTGAAAAGTTAAGAGAATGTAACTGCGACATGGTAAACCACGATAAAACACTACTGAAATAATCCAACTCTTGCATTTCAATGAAAAAAAAAATCAAAATGAACTTTGAAAAATCAAGAGAATGTAACTGTAACACGATAAACCACAACAAAACACTACTGAAACATTCCAACTCTTGCATTTCAACGAAAGAAATTCAAAATGAACTTTGAAAAATCAAAAGAATGTAATTGTGACAAGGTAAACCACGATAAAACACTACTGAAATATTTTAACTTTTGCATTTCAATGAAAGAAATTCAAAATGAACTTTGAAAAATTAACAGAATGAAAGTGTGACAGGGTAAAGCATGACAAAACACTACTGAATTATTTCAACTCTTGCATTTCAACGAAAGAAATCCAAAATGAACTTTGAAAAATCAAAAGAATGTAATTGTGACAAGGTAAACCACGATATAACACTACTGAAATATTCCAACTCTTGCATTTCAATGAAAGAAATCCAAAATGATCTTTGAAAAATCAAGAGAGTGTGACTGTGATAAGATAAACAACTACAAAACGTCACTGAAATATTTCAACTTTTTCTTTTGAACGAAATAATCTCAAAATGAACATTCAAAAACCACGAGAATGTAACTGTAGCAAGGTAAACCATAAGCAAACCCGACTGACTTAAATAATCTCATACATTTCAACGAAAGAAATTCAAATGAACTTTGAAAAATTAAGAGAATGTAACTGTGAAAATTTAAAGCAAAACCAAACCCTATTGATGTATTACAACTATTTAAGTTCTATGTTTGAAATTCTTTTCGTTAATTGAAATATCAAGATAATGTATCTGTTACAAGTTAAATCACAACAAGACACTTCTGAAATAATCCAACTCTTGCATTACACTTAAAGAAATTCAAAATTAACTTTGAAAAATCAATAGAATGTAACTGTGAAATGTTAAAACATGTCAAAACACTAGTGAAATAATCCAACTCTTGCATTTCAATGAAAAAAATCAAAATGAACTTTGAAAAATCAAGAGAATGTAACTGTGACATGATAAACCACAACAAAACACTACTGACATATTCCAACTCTTGCATTTCAACGAAATAAACTCAAAATGAACTTTGTAAAATCAAGAAAATGTAACTGTGACAAGGTAGACCACAACAAAACACTACTGAAATATTCCAACTCATTCATTTCAATGAAAGAAATTCAAAATGAACTTTAAAAAATCAAGAGAATGTAATTGTGACAAGGTAAACCACAACCGAACACTACTGAAATATTCCAACTCTTGCATTTCAACGAAACAAATTCAAAATGAACTTTGAAAAATTAAGAGAATGAAAGTGTGACAAGGTAAACCACGATAAAACACTACTGAAATAATACAACTCTTTAATTTCAATGAAAAAAAAATCAAAATGAACTCTGAAAAATCAAGAGAATGCAACTGTGACACGGTAAACCACAACAAAGCACTACGGAAACATTCTAACTCTTGCATTTCAACAAAAGAAATTCATAAAGAACTTTTAAAAATTAAGAGAATGTAACTGCGACATGGTAAACCACGATAAAACACTATTGAAATGTTCCAACTCATGCATTTCAATGAAAGAAATTCAAATGAACATAGAAAAATCAAGAGAATGAAACTGTGACAAGGTAAACCACGACAAAACACTACTGAAATATTCCAACTCTTGCATTTCAACGAAAGAAATCCAAAATGAACTTTAAAAAATCAAGAGAATGTAGCTGTGACAAGGCAAACCACGATAAAACACTATTGAAATAATCCAACTCTTGCATTTCAATGAAAAAAAATCAAAATGAACTTTGAAAATCAAGAGATTGTAACTGTGAGACGATAAACCACAACAAAACACTACTGAAATATTCCAACTCTTGCATTTCAACGAAAGAAATTCAAAATGAACTTTGAAAAATCATGAGAATGTAACTGTGACAAGGTAAACCACGACGAAACACTACTGAAATATTCCAACTCTTACATTTCAACGAAAAAATTCGAAAATGAACTTTGAAAATCAAGAGAATGAAACTGTGAAATGGTAAATAATGAAAAAACACTACTGAAATAATACATCTCGTGCATTTCAATCAAAAAAATTGAAAATTATCTTTGAAAAATCAAGAGAATGTAACTGTGAGATGATAAACCATAACAAAACACTACTGAAATATTCCAACTCTTGTATATCAACGATAAAAATTCAAAATGAACTTTGAAAAATTAAGAGAATGTAACTGTGACAAGGTAAATCATGACAAAACACTACTGAAATAATCCAACTTGTGCATTTCAACGAAAGAAATCGAAAATGAACTTTGAAAAATCAAGAGAATGTAGCTGTGAAATGGTAAATTATGACAAAACCCTACTGAAATAACCCAACTCTTGCATTTCAATGAATAAATTCAAAAGAACTTTGAAAAATCGAGAGAATGTAACTGTATCATGGTAAACCACGATAAAACACTACTTAAATATTCCAACTCTTGTATTGCAATGACAGAAATTCAAAATGAACTTTGAAAAGTGACGAGAATGTAACGGTGACAATGTAAACCATGACAAAACACTACTGATATAATTCATCTCTTGCATTTCAACGAAAGAAATCCAAATGAAATTTGAAATATCACTGGAATAAAAGTGTGACTGGATAAACCACAACAAAACACTTCTGAAATATTCCAACTCATGCATTTCAAAGAAAGAAATCCAAAATGACTTTGAAAAATCAAGAGAATGTAGCTGTGACAAGGTAAACCACGATAAAACACTATTGAAATAATCCAACTCTTGCATTTCAATGAAAAAAATCAAAATGAACTTTGAAAATCAAGAGATTGTAACTGTGACACGTTAAACCACAACAAAACACTATTGAAATATTCCAAATCTTGCATTTCAACGAAAGAAATTCAAAATCAACTTTGAAAAATCACGAGAATGTAACTGTGACAAGGTAAACCACGACGAAACACTACTGAAATAATCCAACTCTTACATTTCAACGAAAAAATTCGAAAATGAACTCTGAAAATCAAGAGAATGAAACTGTGAAATGGTTAATAATGACAAAACACTTCTGAAATAATCCAACTCTTGCATTTCAATGAAAGAAATTCAAAAGAACTTTGAAAAATCGAGAGAATGTAACTGTATCATGGTAAACCACGACAAAACACTAGTGAAATATTCCAACTCTTGTTTTTCAACTAAAGAAATTCAAAATGAACTTTAAAAATCAAGAGAATGTAACTGCGACAAGGTAAACCACGACAATACACTACTGAAATTAACTAACTCTTGTATTTCAATGAAAGAAATTCAAATGAACTTTGAAAAATCAAGAGAATGTAACTGTGACAAGGTAAACCACGACAAAACACTACTGAAATAATCCATCTCTTGCAATTCAATGAAAGAAATCCAAAGAGAACTTTAAAAAATCAAGAGAATGTAGCTGTGACAAGGTAAACTACGATAAAAAACTACTGAAATAATCCAACTCTTGCATTTCAATGAAAAAAAATCAAAATGGACTTTGAAAAATCAAGAGAATGTAACTGTGACATGGCAAAGCACAATAAAACACTACTGACATATTCCAACACTTGCATTTCAACGAAAGAAATTCAAAATGAACTTGGAAAAATCAAGAGAATGTAACTTTGACAGGGTAAGCCACGACAAAACACTACTGAAATGTTCCAACTCATGCATTTCAATGAAAGAAATTCAAAATGAACTTTGAAAAATCAAGAGACTGTAATTGTGACAAGGTAAACCACAGCCAAACAATACTGAAATAGTCCAACACTTGCATTTCAACGAATGAAATCCACAATGAACTTCGAAAAATCAAGAGAATGTAACTTTGACATGGTAAACCACGGCGAAACACTATTGAAATATTCCAACTCTTGCATTTCAACGAAAGAAATTCAAAATGAACTTTGAAAATTCAAGAGAATGTAACTGTGACAAGATAAACCACAACAAAACACTACTGAAATATTCCAACTCTTGCATTTCAACGAAAGAAATTCAAAATGAACTTTGAAAAATCACGAGAATGTAACTGTGACAATGTAAACCACGACGAAACACTACTGAAATGTTCCAACTCATGCATTTCAATGAAAGAAATTCAAAGTGAACTTTGAAAAATCAAGAGAATGTAACTGTGACATGATAAACCACAACAAAACACTACTGAAATATTCCAACTCTTGCATTTCAACGAAAGAAATTCAAAATGAACTTTGAAAAATCACGAGAATGTAACTGTGACAAGGTAAACCACGACAAAACACTACTGAATTATTCCAACTCATGCATTTCAACGATAGAAATTCAAAATGAACTTTAAAAAATCAAGAAAATGTAACTGTGACAAGTTAAACCACGATATAACACTACTGAAATAATCCAACTCTTGCATTTCAATGAAAAAAATCAAAATGAACTTTGAAAAATCAAGAGAATGTAACTGTGACACGATAAACCACAACAAAACACTACTGAAATATTCCAACTCTTGCATTTCAACGAAAGAAATTCAAAATGAACTTTGAAAAGTCAAGAGAATGTAACTGCGAAATGGTAAACCACGATAAAACACTACTGAAATGTTCCAACTCATGCATTTCAATGAAAGAAATTCAAAATGAACTTTGAGAAATCAAGAGAATGAAAGTGTGACAGGGTAAACCACGACAAAACACTACTGAATTATTCCAACTCTTGCATTTCAACAAAATAAATCCAAAATCAACTTTGAAAAATCAAGAAAATGTATCTGCGACAAAGTAAACTACAACAAAACACTACTGAAATATTCCAACTCTTGTATTTCAATGAACGAAATCCGCAATGAACGTTGAAAATCAAGAGAATGTAGTTGTGACTCGATAAACCACAACAAAACACTACTGAAATATACCAACTCTTGCATTTCAACGAAAGAAATTCAAAATGAACTTTGAAAAATCACGAGAATGTAACTGTGACAAGATAAACCACGACAAAACACTACTAAAAATGTTCCAAGTCATGCATTTCAATGAAAGGAATTCAAAATAAACTTTGAAAAATCAAGATAATGAAAGTGTGACAGGGTAAACCTCGACAAAACACTACTAAAATAATCTAAGTCTTGCATTTCAATGAAAGAAATTCAAAATGAACTTTGAAAAATCAAGAGAATGTAACTGCAACAAGGTAAACTACAACAAAACACTACTGAAATATTCCAGCTCTTGTATTTCAATGAAAGAAATCCGCAATGAACATTGAAAATCAAGAGAATGTAAATGTGACACGATAAACCACAACAAAACATTACTGAAATATTCCAACTCTTGCATTTCAACGAAAGAAATTCAAAATGAACTTCGAAACATCAAGAGAATGTAACTGTGACATGGTAAATCATGACAAAACACTACTGAAATATTCCAACTCTTGTATTTCAATGAAAGAAATTCGAAATGAACTTTGAAAAATCAAGAGAATGTAATTGTGACAAGCTAAACCACAACAAAACACTACTGAAATATTCCAACTCTTGCATTTCAACGAAAGAAATTCAAAATGAACTTTGAAAAAGTAAGAGAATGTAACTGTGACAAGGTAAACCATGTCACAACACTACTGAAATATTCCAACTCCTGCATTTCAACGAAAGAAATCCAAAATAAACTTTGAAAAATCAAGAGAATGTAACTTTGATATGGTAAACCACGCCAAAACACTACTGAAATATTCCAACTCCTGCATTTCAACAAAGGAAATCCAAAATGAACTTTGAAAAATCAAGAGAATGTAACTTTGACATGGTAAACCACGACAAAACACTACTGAAATAATCCAAATCTTGCATTTCAATGAAACAAATTCAAAATGAACTTTGAAAAATCGAGAGAATGTAACTGTGACAAGGTAAACCACAGCAAACCACTACTGAAATATTCCAACCCTTGCATTTCAATGAAAGAAATTCAAAATGAACTTTCAAAAATTAAGCGAATGTAACTCTAAGCTAAGTCTCTAAGGTAAAACTTCAAACTCTTACATATAACTAAGTTTTGGGTGAAAAGGATTGGTACTTCAATTTGTAAAATGGGTTTAGGACGGTCACTAAGAAAAGAACTTGTTCTGAAATGCCTTTTGTCAAGTATTGTTTGGTGTTGGGCATTCAAAAAGCTGTAAAGTAAAGTTGTGGGTGAAAAGGATGGGAACTTCAACTTGTAAAATGGGTTTAGGATGGACATTATGAAAAGAACTTGTTCTGAAATGCCATTTGAAATGTATTGCTTGGTGTCTGAGCATTCAAAAAGCTGGTAAGTAAAGTTGTGGGTTAATAAGATGGGTACTTCAATTTGTAAAATGGATTTAGAAGGGACACTAAGAAAATAAAAGGTTCTTAACGGCCTTTTGAAAAGTGTTGCTTGGTGTTGGAGCATTCAAAAAGCAGTAGTGTAAAGTTGTGGGTGAAAAGGATGGGTACTTCAATTTGTAAAATTCGTTTAGGACGGACATTAATAAAATAACTTGTTCTTAAAAGATATAATAAAGCCTTAAAAAGTATTAAAAAATGGGGTCTCGAGGAGCATTAGGGGGACCGGGGGCCCTTGGGGTTGGGGTAGAGGACCTCACAACACTGTTCAAATACAACTTGTGTATTATAACGACCACAGAGTTTCACTCTCAAATCCTCTTCTAAATCCTCTTCTAAAATCATCTTTTAAAATGTGTCTAACTGTTTCACCAGAATAATTCCCTAAAATGTCTAAAACGGTCTCGCCCAAATAATCCCTAAACATAATTTCTGCGTGTTCCTTTTGTTTTTGACATCCCTGCGCTGTCACATTTCAAATTACTAGAAACCCTTTCCCGCGTTAATCTCTTCATCTCTAAGATCAAAACATTCGCTCGGAAACAATTCTCCTTTCATGACAAATCAATCAACCTTGTCATCACCTGTCAGACATTAATAAACTTCACCCGGAAACAATTCTCTTGGACGAACTCCAAAGACATTAATAAAATTCGCCCGGAGACATTTCTCGGAAACGTGTTCTCCCTGGGGATTTCATGGCCATATTTGGTGTGAGATTGGGACTGACAGCACAGGTGTTCTCCCTAGGGACTCTATGCCCAAATATGGTGTCCCGTCAGAATTAAACTAAATTGTAGATGGCAGCAGGGGTGCCTGTCACGAGTACTAGGGTCCTTTCTACTCTTTTGCCAAGTGATGTCAGGTGTCTGACTTTAGATAGCGCACCAAGAGAAGCGATAGTGCGCCATCGGCGCATTTTCGCTATATATTTTTTGGGTGGAGTTCAAAATTCAGGGTAAATTAGATCTTGCAGGAATGAGTGCAAAAAAAAATGAAATTCAAAGATAATGTTACCAGATAGTGTGAATTTTGCTTTTCAGAATACTAGAACTCAAAATTGGCAGGATTCAGTCTTCATTGACAGATTTCGGCACCATATTCCAAAATCTGAAACAGTGAAGCATTTTTGACTGATTACATGCGCTTTTGTAGTCGAAATTTCCTGTTCTCAGTCTCTGGCTTGAAAAGAAAGATAGTTTCCTCAGTTCTCTGAGGAAAATATGTCAGAGAATTAAATAAAAGCGGGAATTAAGGAAGATCTAACAAAGAAAATACTTGCCAATATATAAGGTGGTATTTCACATTACTTTCTGGCTAATATGCTGAATTATACCCAATGAACAATAGAAATTGTGATTAAAGAACAAAAAAAAGAAATAGATACTCAGTATACTGGTCTTGCAATATAGATAAGTTATACAAAAACGTGGAAGTTAAAGGCGCATTTGATAAAGATAACTAATAGATAGGATTTTCTAATGTAGAACTAATCAGAAGCATGATCCTTGAAGGTCACATCTCTCCAAAATGTCATATAGGTAAGTGATATCGAAGTTTATTTCTTTATACAATGCTTTTGTGACATCACAGTTCTAAGCTGCAAAAAGATATAAATTCTCAAACTTAATTATGAGAACAAAATGTTTCGTAGCTTTCAAAATATAAATTAGAACTTCAAGAACGACCAAGTCAAAGATAAGAAAGTAGACCGGCCGTTGTTAATGCAACTATCTATAAAAGTGCAGGCTAAAGACGATGTTCTGAGATTTAGTCATGAGACAAGAAGCCAAAGCCATACATATGAGATAAAATTGTACTTGGCAAGGTTCTTCAATAGTTCCGATTGTTATTTTATTTGGGTTTTCCTTTTAATGAACTTCGAATTAGTTTTGTACATTTTTTAATCATATATTGTATTTATCTTCGACTAGTATTCAAGATTATTTTCAAAGTTAAACAGCAAACCCTCCTTCTGTATCGCCCAAAATTTCCTCAAGAGTTTCATTTTCATTGTAATTGAATAGTTTTTTGATGTCATACATGTCAATAGTAAATCTATTCAGCGATAGCAGGTGTAGGATCAAAGCCCCTGCAGTACTTTCCTTGGCTATTTAGCTTAATTCGGATGGTCACAGTAGAGTTAAGTATTTTAAGGTGCATCCTGTTTCGAATTTTCTACTTGACAAGATTAATAACAGAAAACACTCTCTCGACGAAGGGGTCACTGATGGGTAAACTTAAGACAGAAAGAGCTGCTTGAGCTATGTCGAACGGATATGAAGGGTCACCCCTCCTCAATATCATGCTCTTTACGCTGAAGCTGTTATAGCTGTTGTGAATAAGTATGAATTTAACTAGCTAATTAAATTGTGTCATTTTTTCAACTTTTGGGAATTTGGTACTGTGATATTGAAGGGGCAGTGCCCTCTCATAAGCTAAATAGTTTGAAAACTGAAAATGATTTTTATTTTAAATGCTGTTGATCAGCCATCGCAGCAAAAACGTGCAAAATTGGATGAAGCTCAGAATAACACCGAGACAGGATTAATCTAATCATTGAATGCAATCAGACCAACTGTAATTCACCTCGCACCGCATTCCGATGGGAAGAAGGTATCTGGAGACCTAGCTTCTATTTTCGACGTAAGTTTTAAATAGATATTCTGAAAATATTTTAATAATTTAGTAAATCGACTCCTTATATGCTTGCGGTGAATAATGCTATTTCGCGATTGACGTGTAAAAATTTGCGGCACAATATAACTGAATTAGCATGCATATATTTGGATAATGAGATACAGGAGCCTTCTGGGCGTTACAATTTTATAGGCCTGACCAGCTTCATCTATGCTTGAGTTTTCTTTGAAAAACTTATTTTGTAGAAAAAGTGTTTTTAATTAATTCTTTATGAACGACATCTGAAACACAAGGAAGGTTCAATTAGAACAATAAGTAATTTTTTTTTGAATATTCGTCTTAGATATTCAACCAATTTTTAATGTTTAAATTTATGTGTTAACTAATTAGCTCCTATTTCTAAAGTTCAACGCGGCACCACTGACAAAATGGGATACTGGGTACTTGTCTGTTAAACGAAACACATTCAAAGAAGTGAAGTTATATTAATCCTAATGTAAATAACTCAATTTTTGCTTGCGTGTATAGGAATTCCCATGTTATTTGCTTGCTTGTATTTTGTGTTAAAATAAGTAGTTTTTATATCATTTAAAAGAGTTTTAATGGGTTTGAGAGACTCAGTTGCCTAATACCGAGTGATTTTAAAATACCTATGGTTAATAAAGCTAAAAAGGTACATAAATTTTGAGAAATGGGATGCTATAATTAGAATGATTTTAAGTTGAAACATTGTGACGTAAAAATAACTCAATTATTTGCTTGGGTGTATAGGAATTCCCATGGTATTTGCTTGCTTGTATTTTGTGTTAAAATAAGTAGTTTTTATATCTTTTAAAAGAGCTTTAAGGGGTTTGAGAGACTCAGTTGCCTAATTCCGTGTGATTTTTCTTTACTTGATGGTCATTAAAAACGAAATTTTTGTGTTAAATAAGTAGTTTTTATATATTTTAAAAGAGCTTTAAGGGGTTTGAGAGACTCAGTTGACTAATTCCGTGTGGTTTTTCTTTACTTGTTGCTCATTAAAAACGAAATTTTTGTGTTAAATAAGTAGTTTTTTTATCTTTTAAAAGAGCTTTACGGGGATTGAGAGACTCAGTTGCCTAATTCCGTGTGATTTTCCTTCAATTGGTGGTCATTAAAAACAAAATTTTTGTTTTAAATAAGTAGTTTTTGTATCTTTTAAAAGATCTTTACGGGGTTTGAGAGAATCAGTTGCCTAATTCCGTGTGGTTTTCCTTTACTTTGTGGTCATTAAAAACGAAATTTTTTGTGTTAAATCATTAGTTTTTGTATCTTTTAAAAGAGCATTACGGAGATTGAGAGACTCAGTTGCCGGATTCCGTGTGGTTTTTCTGTACTTGATGGTCATTAAAAACGAAAATTTTGTGTTAAATAAGTAGTTTTTGTATCTTTTAAAAGAGCTTTACGGGGATTGAGAGACTCAGTTTCCGGATTCCGTGTGGTTTTACTTTACTTGGTGGTCATTAAAAACTAAATGTTTGTGTTAAATAAGTAGTTTTTGTATCTTTTAAAAGAGCTTTAATGGTATTGAGAGACTCAGTTGCCTGATTCCGTGTGGTTTTTCGTTACTTGATGGTCATTAAAAACGAAATTTTTGTGTTAAATAAGTAGTTTTTGTATCTTTTAAAATAGCTTTAATGGGTTTGAGAGACTCATTTTCCGGTGGCATTGTTGTTGGAAAGTACTTTATGGAATTTAATATATTAATTTGGTTTTTAAATATTGTTTTTTCGTAACTTGTAAATGAGCTGGAAGGTTTGTGAGAAACAATTGTGCCGCTTTCTTAGTAGTTTTTTCCTTACTGTGTGTAAAATAAAAAAGTAATTTTTTGTGTTAAAGGCTTGGTTTTTGTATATTTTAATATACATGGACAAGGTGTGGTACAATAAGTTCTAAATTATAAAAGATAAATTTTCTTTATTTCTAAAAGTTCATTTTGAATTTATTTTGTCGAAATGCAAGAGTTGGAATATTTCACTAGTGTTTTGTTGTGGTTTATCTAGTCAAAATTACATTTTCTTGATGTTAAAAAGTTCATTTTTAATTTCTTTCGTTGAAATGATAGAAGTTTAATATTTCTGTATGTTTGGGTTGTGTATTTAATTTACAAAGTTAAATTTTCTAGTATTTATGAACTTCATTTTGAATTACTATCGCTTACGTGCAAAAGTCGGAATTAAACAGAAGCGTTTGGTTATGGTATAACTAGTCCAAGTTAAATTTTCATGCCTTTTCAAAATTTATTTTGAAATACTATTGCTTAAAAGCAAGAGTTGGAATATTTCAGTAGTGTTTGGTTGTGGTTTACCTTGTCACAGTTACATTTTCTTGATTTTTCAAAGTTCATTTTGAATTTCTTTCGTTGAAATGCAAGAGTTTGAATATTTCAGTAGTGTTTTGTTTTGGTTAAACATGTCAAAGTTGAATTTTCTTGATTTTTAAAAGTTAATTTTGAATTTCTTTATTTTAAATGCAAGAGTTGTAATATTTCAGTAGTGTTTGGTTGTGGTTTACATTGTCACAGTTACATTTTCTTGATTTTTCAAAGTTCAATTTGAATTTCTTTCATTGAAATGCAAGAGTTGGAATATTTAACTAGTGTTTGGTTGTGTTTTACCTTGTCTCAGTTAAATTTTCTTGATTTTTCAAAGTTCATTTTGAATTTTTTTCGTTGAAATGCAAGAGTTGGAATATTTCAGTAATGTTTGGTTGTGATTTACCTTGTCACAATTACATTTTCTTGATTTTTCAAAGTTCATTTTGAATTTCTTTCGTTGAAATGCAAGAGTTGGAATATTTCAGTAGTGTTTGGTTGTGTTTTACATTGTCACAGTTATATTTTCTTGATTTTTCAAAGTTCATTTTGAATTTCTTTAGTTGAAATGCAAGAGTTGGAATATTTCAGTACTGTTTGGGTGTGTGTTACATTGTCACAGTTAAATTTTCTTGATTTTTAAAATTTAATTTTTAATTTCTTTAGGTGAAATGCAATAGTTGGACTATTTCAGTATTGTTTGGTTGTGTTTTACATTGTCACAGTTACATTTTAGTGATTTTTAAATGTTAATTTTGTATTTCTTTAGTTGAAATGAAAGAGTTGGAATATTTCAGTAGTGTTTGGTTGTGGTTTACAGTGTCTCAGTTACATTTTCTTGATGTTACATTTTCTTGATTTTTAATAGTTCATTTTGAATTTCTTTAGTTGAAATGGAAGAGTTGGAATATATCAGTAGTGTTTGGTTTTTGTTTACCTTGTAACAGTTACATTTTATTGATTTTTTAAAATTTAATTTTTAATTTATTTCGTTGAAATGCAAGAGTTTGTATAGTTCAGTAGTTTTTGGTTGTGGTTTACCTTGTCACAGTTACATTTTCTTGATTTTTAAATTTTCATTTTGAATTTATTTGGCTTTATTTAATTTGTTTGTATTTTTGATGAGCTTGTGCTTGTGTTTTACATTGTCACTTTTAAATTTTCTTAATTTTTCAAAGTTCATTTTGAATTTCTTTCATTGAAGTGCAATAGTTTGAATATTTCAGTAGTGATTGGATGCGGTTTACCTTGTCACATCTTAATTTTATTTCATTTTAAATTTTCATTTTGATAGTCGTACATTATATTTCACTTTGTTTTATATTTCATATGTGGTTTTTCTTGTTTTACATTTCCAATGATACTTACTCACCTTTTTTATATGATCATTTTGAATCTCTTTTGTTTTAATGCAATAGTTGGAATATTTCACTTGTGTATTGTTGTGGTTTACCTTGTCACAGTTACATTTTCTTGATTTTTCAATGTTCATTTAGAATATCTTTCCATGTAATGCAAGAGTTGGAATATTTCAGTAGTGTTTGGTTGTGGTTTACCTTGTCACAGTTTTATTTTCTTGATTTTTAAAAGTTAATTTTGAATTTATTTAGTTGAAATGCAAGAGTTGGAATATTTCAGTAGTGTTTGGTTGTGGTTTACCTTGTCACAGTTAAATTTTCTTTATTTTTTCAAAGTTCATTTTGAATTTCTTTCACTGAAAAGCAAGAGTTGGAATATTTCAGTAGCGTTTGTTTGTTACTTAATTTGTCACATTTACTTTTAATTTATTTGTCATTGTTAATTTTTATTTTAGTTTGTAGAATTGTAAGTCTTTGACTTTGTCTGGTTTTGGTTTTTTTGGTGTACAGTGTCAGAGTTACATTTTATTGATTTTTCAAAGTCCATTTTTAATTTCTTTCTTTGAAATGAACTAGTTGGACTATTTCAGTAGTGTTTGGTTGTGATTTAAATTTTCACAATTACATTTTCTT